>NC_133862.1:1054997-1060204 GCF_044706935.1 Curcuma longa | reverse complement strand
CATAAAGAACATTATGGATAGAAAGAGATAGAGAAGGATGAACAATACCAACATTCTGAGATTGAGTTTGAGAACCATTTGCCATGGTAACAAAGGGTAAATAACCAGAAGTAGTGAGAGAAGAAAAAAGAGATTTATTACCAGTGATATGATCGGTGGTCTCTGAATCGAGAACCCAAGGACTCGAAATGTGAGATATGTCAGCAAAGGAATTACCAGTGAGTGCAACGGTAGCAGGGGAATCAGAAGTCTTTGATCCTCATACCTCTTCAGAAAGTCGTCATAGGAGGGCAGTGGGGTCGAATCTGGTGGCAACTGTGAAGTGGAAGCTGAAGGAGTGTAGACTTCAACATTTATTGCCACCCTTACGAGGAGGTCGACCATGTAGACTTCAACATTTATCAATTGTGTGTCTTGGTCGGTGGCAATGATCATACCAAGGGCGTCATTTGCCACCCTTACGAGGTGGAGGTCTGTTGTTGTTTCGAGAGACCAAAGCTGATGAGTCGATATGATTGGAAGGAGGTAACGTCGAGACTTTGGCAGAGACACGAAGGAGAGTCGCCCAGGTACTGTCCATAGTAGCCTCTGTGGGGTTATGAGAATAGTCTGTGGGCAAATCATATAAAGCCAGAGATATAAAAAATTTCTTTCGATTTTCAAGCTCTGCAACAGGAGTAGCCGCAGGTGGAAGCAGTTCATTGAAGTCACAAAGAAGTCTAGACACCGAACCCAGATAAGTTGACATAGAATCTTTAATTTGATGGGCACTGAGAATGGTCATGAGATCTTCACAAACTTGATAGAGCCGTCGAGAGGTATTCGTAAAAAGTTATTGAGCCTGTGTCCAAACAGCTTTGCATGTCTTGTGAGTGCGGAAGACATCCCTAAGAGATGGATGGATGGTGGCTCGGATAATACAACACAATTGAGCATCAACCTTTTTCCACAGAGGACGTTCGGCAGTTTGAATATTTTCTTCAATTTGGGTGAGATGTGATTCATAACCCTGTCCAACAAGCCAAAGTTCTATGTGAGAGCTCCAAGAGGAATAATTCTTACCATCCAATAGCTTAGAAGAGAGCGGTGCAATGATATGGTTGGTAAAAATTGAGATATCTGTCTTCGGAGTGTTGGAAGCCGCCATGCAAAGAAGAGGCAATCCTTGTGTTGTTGTTTGCTATTTGAGATACACAATCACCCTCTGTCTCACGTGAAGCAGGAGGAAGAGAAGAGGAGGCGCACTGTTCACGCCTCTGGTTCCTCTATTTCCGGGAGGAGTAGCAGCACGATTCGAGCTCACAGACGCGGCGACCTCAATGGCTTCGATGGCTTCTCGGGTGGCGTTTCGCACGGAGCCCTTTCGCTGCTTTCCTCAAGCCGGAAGGTCCAGTCCTCCTGGCAGACGGCTGGCGAGGGGGTAGCGATGGAGGCAAAGACAACCTCGGTGCTGATGGCTGACGGCTGGTGCTGGAACAGGGGAAGATGGCGGCTGGTGTTGGAACAGGAGAAGCTGGAACAGGAGAAGAGGCACGATGAGGAGCGCGTCGGGAAGGGTCGGGTCTCGCCGGATGTCCGCCGTAACGTGTCGATCGACGAGGAGTGCGTCGGGCTCGCGGTTGCGACGAGGCGAGGCACGACGAGGAGCGCGTTGGGCTACGGTCGCGACGAGACGAGGCGCGATGAGGAGCGCGTCGAGCTACAATCGCGATGAGACGAGGTGCGACGAGGAAGTTCGGGCGCCGAAAGCTGTACGCGTTTGGGAGGCGGAAGCCGTGTTGTTGCGTCGCTACGAGGAAGGGGTGCGATGCGTGGAGAGATGCCGCGACTCGGTGCGATTCGTGAAAGAGAGAAAGAAAATAAAAAAGAAGAAAGAAGAAGGATGACGGCGGCTAGGGTTTGACGGATAAATCTAATCTTAATTTCTCTCTGATACCATGTAAAATAATATCATAGATCATGTTTATTACAAGGGATAAACTCCTATTTATATACAAACATAGGGACCTATTCAAAGAGAATTATTCTATAAAAGAATATATTTATCTCTAAATATTCTAACAACATATATGATCCAGTGGGAGATTATTAGAATTTTGAGATCATAATTGTAATTATAAATATCTAATGTCATTAATTAAATAAATAAAAAATTAATGTGGTCAAAATTATGATTAAAGAATTTGACTTAAGAGTTTAATTGTCATGAATATAATAGTGTGGATACCACACATATAATTTCTAATTTGTTGAGGGACCAAATTAGAAATAAGCAAACTTGGATAATTATAAAAAGGGGTTATGGTCTCAGTTTATAGAACGACGCTTCAGTTTTATACTCTATCAATAAAACTCTTTGGATTCTTAAGAAAATATGCAAATTGAAGATCATTGCTCGAGATCGACTGCAAATTATGATTTCTGGTATACTTCCGCGCGCAATTTTAATTATTATGCTTGTGATTTTTTGAGAATTGAATAGAGTTTAGGATTTTGTGTTGAGTTTTTCCTATCAATTTTTTTCTACAGTGGTAGCTTCAGCAATGTTGGTGGGGATCAGAGATCATCAGCCATTGTCCATAATGCTCCAATTGGTGGTTATGATTACTATGGTCATGGTGGCCCGCCAACTGGAACACAAACATCCATATCCCCAATCCAATGTTTGGACCATCTCCGCCTTTGAGCTATGGGCAGGCTTAACCTTCACTTATGGACATTCTGCCCCTTATGGGCAACCTGCTTCCACATAACAGAACCATGGCCAAGGATATAACGACCCCAGATACGATACGCAAATAACAGGTCAGCAGTTTTATAACCAGCATACTATAGGACCACAACCAAATGTCCATGGCCAAGCAACTACTCCCCAGTCTGGTTACAATCAACCGTCATCACATAACGAGCAAGCTTATGGTGTGTGCCCCAGGAAGGACCTACTTATGGTATGCCACCACGAGCAAACCAATCTGGAGATCCAACTGATCAGGGTCATGCACCACCATCATATGAATCAGGCCCTCAGCAATCCTTATGGATCCAACGCAGCTTCTCAACCAGCACCTGCCTACAATGAGATTTATGGGTCTGCATCTGGTGCTGTGGATGGACATCCTCAACCAACATCAGCAGCTTATACTCAGCATGGGGGCCAGGCTGCTGCTCTTGGCTTATCTGCAAGTGGGACAAGCCAGCTTTAGTCATATAGTTATGGACAGTACACCGCATCCCAACAAGGTGACATTGACCCTGTCTCAGGCAATAATAATCATGATGGTGCTGCAGAACCAGCTTATGGCAACAATGTCCCAGCTTCAGGAAATGGTGTTCTACCTGCTGCTATCGGCTAGCCAGGTTATGCCCAGCAGCCATCAAATCCATCTGGTTATTATGATCAATATCTGCGCCACCATCTGGATACGGTGCTCATCCTGGTAGTGCACCAGGCTATGTGAACACTCAAAAAACGTCTCCCCAAACTGGATATGGTGGTTAGTACGATTCTACTGTTCAATATGTTCATCACTGATGAAATTATACAAAGCTGCTAAAGCTTTACAGTATGATTTTATCTTTTTGACATCTGTGCTGGGGCGCGATTTTAGCTTTTCGATCGACATTTGAGATGGAGCTGTGAACCTATTCTCCTGTTACCTATTGTTTTCACAAGATCATTTTAACTGTGTATGGAAACTATCGCTTTGGACATGCTGCCCCATCTTTTTAACTATGGATGCTGGACTTTCTTCGGGTAAGTTTTTCTTCTCCACTGTCAACAAACAGAGTTTGCTTGGTGCGTTATGGGCAGATGGAGTAGGGAGATTCTTAAAGGCTTTAGGGTTTACTGCTAGCCGGCAAACAGAGGTCATTGCATGAAGGTGCTAAGCTTGCACATTGCTTATGCATGCCAGTTGAAGAGCCCCACAACCAGTGAGGTTATCATTACAATCCACAAAAAATGGTTTCGGCAATTCATTAGATTATCAGCTATCTATAGCTAAATAATCTTCAAAATAAGCTTCTATATTAAAATATGATTTTAATTTATTTAGTAATTTTAATCAAAATTGTTAAGTTCATATAGTGACTAGGTTTGGTCCAAATAATACAAAATATATGGTTTTAGATTTTGTTTGAAGTTTTATTCGATCTGTAAAAAAAAAAAAAATCATTGCTGAAAGGACGGAAAATTAGTATGGCATGCTTGGTAAAAAAAAAAAAAAAAAAGCTGAACCATATAGGGCCCTCCGAAAACCTGCCGCTACATTACAAACTTCAGAGTGCTACGCACGGAAGCAGGGTTAGACATTAATTGCCTGAGCCATGACTTCAGTGCACTTAAATATGATTAAATTCTTGCAGAGCCAAGAATTCAGTGTCTGAACTGTGATCAATTCCTTCAGAGCCATGAATTCAGCGCAGTGCAACGCCCGTGCTTTGCCTATATCATTAACATTCGTACTGTTAATTTGACTGAGTTGCCAGAAAGTGTCGGTGTTTAACTGCAGATAAAAGAAGTACGATCATTTTTTTCTTAATTCAAGTATCATGCCGACCCGATTAATTTAGAAGACGGATAATTTTTTTTTAATTTATCTATCAAATAAATTTGAATTATCCGATGGTTCAGTAACTCAGCGGTTTTAGTAGTTTGAATATGATGACAAATTCTTTGTCGGTCTTAAGATTAGAACCCTCGATGCATGGGAGTCTCTGTTGGGGCTTTGCTGTGTGAGAGGGCAGATGCGTTCCATTTGATGAAGTATGGTGCAGTGATAAAACTGGACAAATAAAAGTATCAAATTCAAATTTAGTGAGAAAGATTTTAAAGATCAAGTTTTGAATATGTATGAATTGTATTTCAAATTTATTATTTGATGAATTAGAATGAAAGTTGATTATTATCAAAATTAATCGAGTGAAGTTCAGATATTTAATTTTTTTTTAAAAAAATTAAGGACAGGGGTCAATTATATGATGTTGTCTGGGTGTGGGCTAGCAAACGTTCATCATAACTCACCCTGTTCACGAGTCAAATGCCATGCCTTGCATGCATCATGACTTCACTTTGCCAGATTTGCTTCTTGGGCGGCTTTAGAGCTGCAACTTGCCCATTTGGGGTCTCTACGTCGCTTGCTCTCGAAGCACGCAAAGCCCTTCACTATCTTGTGGAGTATTTAATATGTTACCACCTGAAAATAGAT
>NC_133862.1:996178-1054897 GCF_044706935.1 Curcuma longa | reverse complement strand
ATTCTGAAAATTTTATTTTCTCAACAATTCCACCATTGTGTTGTATCTTGCATGCGTGCATTGTGGGTGATGTAATAACTTAGTTTATTATATATTTTTCTTTCGCTGTGTATGTTTTTGAAACGCATAAACACGCACAACGCACCGGGCCGATCCCAACATCTATGACCTCCATGGATGGTATGCATGATTGTGCAAAGAATGTCCTACATATGTATCTAGAATGCAGAGGTATAAATGATAATAATGCAAACTTAGTCCTAAGTTCCTTAGTAGAGAATCTAAGGTCTGTACTAGGAGTCCTAGAGGGGTCAACCTTAGAAGCTTTTCTCTTAATCCTATTGCATAACATAAAGATTTTAACAAAAAAAACTTAAACTTAATTAATTTAGAGTTGGTTTTGGAGTTTTACCTAGACATTTTTGTTGAATAAACTAGAACTGATGACCTATACGCTTGCCGGTGGTGCGGGAAAGAGAGTTTTTAGAGAAAGAAAGATTTTGGTGTGGATAAAAGTGGTGAGCCTCAGGTTACTTTTATAACGCGCTTTCAAGCTCCTGGAAACGAAACAGGGCGCTTGGATTTTGCGCGATGCGGGGCGCTTGGATATTCGTTCTAGGCGCTTGGATTCTAAAATTAGGGACGCCTATGCAAAATCGTGGGTTGGTTTTGGGTATATGGTTCAAGATGGATATTCATATCCAAGCACCTGGATAGGTTTGGGTCGGGCTTTTAATGTGTTTTTAGGGTTTAAGATTAAGAATTAGTAAATGATTAAGTGGAATTGGTTAATTGGTAAAAAAAAAAATTGAGTTAGTTAATTTTATTAAAATTTTAGAGTTGGTTTATTAAAAATTTTGGAGTTGGTTTATTAAAATTTTTGAAAACTTAATAAAATTTTTAAAAGGTTAATTAAAATTTTTGAAAACTTAATAAAATTTTTTAAAAGGTTAATTAAAATTTTTAAAAACTTAAAAAAATAAAAGGTTAATTAAAATTTTAATTTAATTTTAAAGTTTAAAATTTTAAGGATTAATTGGATTACGACTTTAATAATTAATTAAAGATTAATTAATTAATTATTAATTTAAATTACATAAGTAAAGATTAATTAAATTACATATTTAAAGAGTAATTAAATTGATGATTAATAAAATTCTAGTTTTCAACTCACCAATTTATAGATAATCATCACAGTTAATCCTATGAGTTGTGTGAGATGATTTTTCAATGTTATCTTGATTAGAGGATTAGGTTATGGTTATCTAGTATTTGATTTACGTTGAGTTAGATTCAAGTTTAACATTTTGACTTACTAAATATGTATTTCAAGAATCAACTTCCAAGCAGTGGTGAGGCACAGGAGCCTTCTTGATTATCGGAACAACAACCACTTTCTAAGACAAAATTAGTTCAAGAAATTACATATTTAGCTAATCTAAGGATAAACTTTGTTCTAATTAGTCTAGGATGTGGCGAGGTAGCTTCGGTTAGATTGACCTTACCCTACTTGACTACCTAAACTGAGTTTCCCTAACGTACTATCATCTCGCCCCACCTAGTACTATGATGGTCAAGTGTTAATCAAATTTAAGTCCTTACCTAACCTAGGTTATTCTAAAATAAAAATAAAAAAATAATAAGAAAGAAAATAAAAATAATTAAAGCAAGCAGTTTCATTTAACATGCACGATTTTAGGTCCCCCTACACATCACGACCCCTATTGGGTTTAATCAAATAATGTACTTGATCCTTGGGGACCCACTATTGGTTCGATCCAAACTAGATTGGTTAGTTTGGACTTGGGAACCCATTCTTGGACTCTTGGTTTCTTGGATCGATTTAGTAATGTCATGTATGCTTTATGCTTAGCTTTGTGTCCAAGCCTAGATCAATTGTATTTAACCTTTTGAGTTCCAAGAATCATGTCAAGATACTTGGAGCCTGAGGTGAGTTTTTTCAGCAATATTTTCAGATCATTAATCTGAAGTTTCAATTTGGAATTCTCTTCCTCAAGTTTGACTTGAGTTAAGTTTCCAACTTGAACAATTTCAGTTGGCGCTCTAGAGTTGACTTTATCCTTGAGGAGTGCTACCTTCTCTTGGAGTAATTCAACTTGGGCATTAGACTTAGCTAGCTTCTTTAATAAACTGTAGATAATTGAATATAGTCTATCTATGCTTACAGTGGTTGTGGGTCCTTTTTAAACTGATGTGGATTCGTGGCTTGAACTTGAATCACTATTTAACTCACTGTCTATTCCAATTTGGTCCTCTCGAGTTGGAAGAGCAAGAAAACTTATAGTTGGTTCTTCTTCTAATTCCTCTGATGAAGATTCATCCCACGTTGCTTTGAGTGCCTTCTTCCTGGACTTGCGCTACTTCTTCTAGTTAGGACATTCAGATCTGAAGTGACCTTTTTCTTTGCACCCATAGCAAGTGAACTCCATTTTATTGGTAGATGGTTTGTTAGAATTGGCTTTTTGCACCACCTTCTACACTTTCAATCTTTTTATTCCACGCTTCTTCTATAGCATCTTTCGAACTAGATTAATCAATTCAGTTGTAACTTCATTATTGCTTTTTGAATCTGATGATTCATTAGACTCTTCTTTTGTTTGCTTTCTAGACCTTTTCTCCTTGGTTGGTCCTACAATTAGAGCTATACCTTTCTCTTCTGTTATAACATTAGCTTGTTCATGCAATTCGAACTCAGAAAATAGTTCATCGAGTCTGATTTTTGAAAGGTCCCTGGAGACCTTGTAAGCATCCACCATAGATGCCCACAAAGTGTTCCTAGGGACGCTTTCAGTGCATACCTTATGACATCTTGATTTTCAATGGGTTGTCCAATTGAGTGCAGCCCATTTAGCAAATCTTGCATTGTTGCATGTAATCCACTTGCTAATTCTCCTTCTATCATCTTAATATTGTAGAGTTTGTTAATGAGGAGATCCCATTTGCTGGCATTCGTGTCTGATGTACCTTCATGTAGTTCTATGAGCTTGTCACATAGGTCCTTGGCGTTGATGAAAGGTCCAACTCTTTTCAACTCTTCTTTGGCCAACTTGCATTGTAGTGTTTGGGTTGCTTTGTGTCGGCTTCAATTTTCTTCTTTATGGTTGCATCCCATTTGTCGCAAGTTTGTGGAAGACTATCATTATCGGTTAGGATTGTGAATCCTATTTGAATGATGATCCACATTTCCACTTGTATCTTTAGATAGTATTTCATTCTACCTTTCTAATAGATGAAGTCCTCCCCAGAGAACAGAGGTAGCCCTGCGGTACTGAATCCTTCCTGATGGGCCTTTAACACTTGCACACAAAATAAACAACAAAATTGTATCAAGACTTAGTCTTGAATTAGTATTGCGGGAGAAAAATAAAATAAATTGAAAAAAAATAAAAATTTCAAAAAACTTACTCGACTAGTGGTTGCACTGTGTTCGAGCGCTCCTTGCTGTGATACCAATTGTAGGATCGTTGAGAGCGCTAGAGGGGGGTGAATAGTGATATCGATAGCATTTTTGAATTTCATAAAGTTGCCTATGAATTCTTGCAATCAAATTTATAAATAGGGGGGGGGGGGATAGTGCTATCGATAGCATTTTTGAATTTCATAAAGTTGCCTATGAATTCTTGCAATCAAATTTATAAATGCAACGAAAAATAAAAATACAACGAAAAAGGACATGGGTGTTTTACTTGGTTCCCAGCCACTAGCTGCTACTCCAAGACCCACGATCAATTGACTATTTACGTTGGACAATCAACTAAATAACTCTCCTCTTATGACAGGGAGTTAGCAATTACAAAAATATCAGAATGGTAATTACAATACCGCCCTTAGAAATTAAGTACAAAATCATGAAATTTATCGAAGTAATGAAGATGTAGGCTTCTCGTGTAGCACTTTGGCGTTATTATGGCATTCATGGTTGTTGCTTTACATGCAGATGGTTGTCAGTTGTCTCTGGAATGATGCCCTGAGAGTTCTCCCTCGATGCTCTTTTATAGGGCTATCCGCGCGCTTGGAAGCCTTTCAAGGCGTCTCCACGCTATCCGCCGATCCACTATCGACGCTGCTGACTCGACACTTCGAGGTGCCTGTAACCCTTTCCGGGTGCCTCTATGCTGACGTGGAGGTTCTAGATGAACTTTGACTTCCGCAACGCCTATCCAGATTCGGGGCACCTAAAAGCTGAGGTGTTCTGACCACTGGGACTCTGTCATCTCATTGCTTCGCTGGCCCCGTTCCGTTGACGTCTGGTCGCCTAAAACCAATCCGGGCATCTAGACTCCGGTTGCTTGGATCCAGATAAGGGCATCCGGAACCAAAATTTCCGTCTTTCCTTTCTTGCATTACAAGTTAGCATAAAAACAAAAGGTAACAGGAAAAGATAACAGTTTTTACAATTATTTTTCGTCTTGACTTTAGATTTTTAGTGAAATCTTGGGTCAGATTGACACCTACTGTTCCCACATTGGGAACACGCCCTTATCCACTCCACTTGGGAGAATTTACCTGTTTACCAACCAAGTCCTCCACACTTGTTTGACTTTCTACTTAGCCTCGAACCTCAGCCCCCAAGATTTCCTGCCAGACATTTGGTCCACCTGACCTGCCTAGATTTCCATTACCAAACATTTGATCCACGTGACCTGCCTGGACTTCCACTACTAGACATCTGATTCACCTGACCTGCCTACACTTTCACCTGGTGCACTTGATCCGCCAAGTTATCTTGCCTAGTCTTCCAGATCAGACTTCCATTGCTTAGCCTCCAGCTAGGACTCCCATTGTTTAGCCTCCATCTAGGACTTGCCTATGCCTAGCCTTAACTAAGACTTTCTTGTGCTCCATGCACACTTAGATCAGCTCATTAGTAATCATCACACACTTAACTTGAACCTATTGTCATTATCAAAATTAAGGTTCGATCATCTAGTGCTCCCTGCACCAACATTAGACAATCTTAAATCAAATTAATTTCTAAACTTAATTAATCCATAAAAATCAAACTTAATTAACCTTAACATTATTCAAATTTTAATTAATTAATTTAATCTTATTTAAAACTTTAATTAATTAACTTAACATTATTTAAACTTTAATTAATTAACTTAAACTTATTTAAAACATTAATTAATTAACTTAACTTTATTTAAAATTTTATTTAATTAACTTAAACTTATTTAAAACATTAATTAATTAACTTAACTTTATTTAAAATTTTAATCAATTAACTTACCTTAATTAATTAACTTACCTTAATTAAACTTTAATTAATTAACTTAACCCAGTTGAAAACTCATATCCCGTTTATATAGTGAATCGAACACTAAGTTTCCAAGCTACCCAAAATCTTCTTCCAATCTCCAATAACTCTTTCCCGCACCATCGTCAAGGGTTTTAGGTCATCAGTTCTTAATTTGTCTACCGAATATGCCTAGGTAAGTCTCCAAACGATCCTAAAGTAAATTAAATTATTTTTTTCTTAGTTAAAATCATAATTTATGCTTAGGATTAAGAGGAAGACCACTAAGGCTGGGACCTCTAGCACCCCTAGTACAGATCACAGATTTCCCTACTGAGGAGCTTAGGATTTAGATTTACATTATTAACATTTTTACCCCTACATTCTAAATATATATGTAGGATATTTTTTGCACGTTCATGCATACCTTCCATACAGGTCGTAGAACATTACGACCTACAAAGACTAGTGTATTGTACTGGCCCGATTAACATATGATTGTATGCCGAGCTGTATAATAACTTAGTTTAGATCGACGATCTGACCTACTCTACCTGAGTAGCACGGAAGGATTTCATTCTATCTCCCACCATGATTAGAGAGCACTTAAGACTTAGATATTTATCATGTCCATTTACTTGCTACCCCTCTAGGGGTGGACCTTTTGGAGATCCCTACTCATACATCACATTAGACATGATGCATTTATAGTTTTTTGGAAAGGACAGGGTCCCTATAGTGACCCAGTTTTTCTCACTTAGACTCATAGTACAGGGTCTATGTTCTGTAGAGAGTCTTAGTGACTACATCATAGGTTATGCAACCATTTCATACATTTCTTTTATATGTACTACATCATAGGTTAGATATAGATATTAGTTTACACATGTTCCATGCTATCATTTTTTTCATCTAGTATCACCACTAGCAGGAGGGTACATATGCCCTACTGTCACATTTTGACTTCACTCTAACATCACTTGGATTTGACAACACCTTAGGTGAAGTCAAACCAGCTAGTGAGTTTGACATGTTAGGCATTAGGAGCTTCTCCTTAGCTAGGATTCATATAGATGAGGATGAGATTTTATCTTAGAGATGGGCGAACCGCCTCAGCCACAGCCAACAGCCGAGGACGAGGAGGAGGACATTGATCTAGCGGACCTCCTCCAGATTCCTCCACTTCTATCTCTCATCACTCTGGAGCAGAGAGTGATCATACTCGAGGAGTCAGTCACTAGTCTGCTCGAGTCAGTTGCCACCTATCAGCAAACTGCGACTAACTAGTTTGAGAGACAGGAGGAGCAGAGTAGGGCTAAATACTCTGAAATGATGGACATGAGATGATAGACATCAGTTATTTTTATTAGTCACTTGTATTATTAACTTTAGTGTTGACCCTCTCTTATTTACTATTTATTAACTGATGTGGTTGTAGTTTCCTATTGTATTTTCTTATTGCATTTTTATATTGAAATTAGGAATGTTTTTGGTAGACTAAGTATAAATTTTTCTTATATTTCAAAATTCATGTTTTCAAATCTACTACTACTTAGTTTTTTAAAAATTTATTTATTTTTTAAAAAACTTAGCTTTAAATTTTAAATTTTTTAAAAGTAAAAGGAATATTTGGCCTTAATCTAGGTACTTCTAATAGAGATCATGCACCTATAGAATTAGATTATCGCATCTCACAAAGCACACTAGATAACTTGATTGTGTATTGTGAAATCAAGAACAATGTGAGATGCATAGGAGCATGGGTTTCTGATGCTTATGTATGTGCATCAAACTAAAATTTAGGCTAAAAAATAAAAATTATGGATTAAGTTAAGTGTTCCTACTTAATACAAGCTAACTGGAATGATACACTTAAACTTGATTAACTTGATCAAGCTGTTATCTTTTGATAGTCATCCAATACCAATAAGTTAGACATGTGCCTAAGATATAAATTTTTTTTATCTAAGTATTTTATATTATTATAACATGTTTGGGCTCAAACTCAATTTTTTAATGTAATTGAGTGATTTCAAAATTCTATATTTTTTTTATAAAAATAAAATTTTTAATAAATATTTTTGATTATGTCAAAGAGAGAGAGGTCAACTTAAATTCAAAAGATATCAAGTTAAATTTAAAATATACTTTTGAAAATCTAGAAAATGATTTAAAATATTACATTTAAAATATTGCCTTAAATATTTTTCAAAGTATTTTTTATTGAATTTTTTTAAAACTTGAGTTCAAATATTTTACAAAAAGCTTTCAATACTTGCTAAATATTTTTCAAAATGTTTTAAACATGACTTGAATGGTTTGTAATTAAATTGACAAAGCAAAAACCACATCAAGTTCAGGGGAGAGAAAAAAAGAAAAAGATATTTTTTCAAAAATTCTAAATAGACCTTAACTTCAGGGAGAAAATCCTAAATTAAGGGGGATTCAAAGATTTGTTCTTGTTATTAACCTGCCATGATTGTTACTGTTGACTTACTTATTTTTAAAACAAATATTTTACTTAACTTGGAACTTAGATTGTCATAATAAAAAAGTGAGAGATTGTTGGTGCAGGGAGCGCCAGATGATCAAACCTAAGTTTTGATAATGACAAAAGGTTCAAGTTAAGTTTGTAAAGTGATCTAATGAGCTTAATTGAGTGTGTAGGTAGCACAAGAAAGCCCTAGTTGTGGCTAAGCAAAGGAAGTCCTAGTTACATGTAAGCAAAGGAAATCCTGATTTGGAGGATTAGGAGGAAGACCTGAGGATTAGGAGGAAGACCTGGTTTGGAGGATTGGGCAAGAAAGTCCTGATCAGGGGGACTAAGTAAAAAAACTTAGTAGATCAGAGTACCAAGCAAGAAGTCTAGCCAAGTTTGAAGGATCGAACGTCTAGCAGTGGAAGGCCTGGGCCTGAGGATCGAGGCTGAGCAAAAATCCAACAGGTCTAGAGAACCTGGTTGGTAAAAAGTAAATTTTTTCGAGTGGAGTGGGTGAGGATGCGTTCTCGGTAAGGGAAACAGTAGACATTGGTCTGACTTAGAATTTCATTGAAAACTTGAAGTCGGGTCCAAATAGTTTGCAAAATTGTTATCCTTCCTATTATATTTTAGATTTTGGACTAACTTGTAATGCAGGAAAGGAGTGATTGAAACTTTATGTTTCGAGCGTCCTTATTTGGATCCAGACGACAAGATGGTCTATTCACTCGGATGGTATCCAAGTGATTGGACGTCAACGAATGGGCCAGAGAGGCAGATGAGGTGGCAGAGTACCAATGGTCAGGACTCTCAGCTTCCAGGCGTTCGGAGAGGTTCCAGGAGCTCGGATCTGGATAAGCCATTGCATAATTAAAGTTGATCTGACAATCTTCACGTCAGTATACAGGTGCCCGAAAGGGATATAGGCGCCCGGAAGATGCCAAGTCAACGTTGAAAGTGGATCGACGGGATGACATGGAGGTGCTCGGAAGGACTTCCAAGTGCCTAGATCAGGCCTTATAAGCAGTTGCGAGGGGGAACCCTAGCATCAGTTCAATATGCCTCTATGACGACCTCCTGCACGTAAATCTTTGATTTAGAACACCGTTGTAACGTCGAGGAACTACATCGACTATTGCAAATTCATTACTCCTCTCGATTGGTAAATTTTGTGTCGCTTTCTGTATTTAAATTCTTAGGACGGTATATATTTACCGATTCACACTTATTTGTAAAAGTGATAAACTTCTCGTAAGAGGAGAGTTATTATAGTGAATTGTCAGTTAAAAACGATCACTAATCGTGGCTATGGAATAGTAGCCTATGACGTGAACTAAGTAAAAATAAATGTGTTCACTTTGAGTGAAAATGCAAAACAACGCTATTCACGCCTCTTAGGGCGCCTATTCAATCCTATAGAGAGTTCCGATTGGATCTATTTCAACTTCTGTGGATTTATTAGATGAACCTAGGTCCAAATAAATCATCATTTGCTATTTTAAAACTCTTCCATTTGTGCTCAAAATGATTTAAAATCACTATGTGTGATTAAAACAAACACCACAATGAGTGATATTGTATTTAAGCTATGGTGTTAGTCTTCAGAAAAAAAAAACCCATAACGAATGATGCATTTAAACTGTGATGTCGGTCATCAGAAACGAGCAGCAAAATGATTTTTTTATTTTATAAATTTTTATTTTTAATTATTTTCTAATTAGATATTAAAAAAATAAAAGATATTAAAAAATAAAAAAAATATTTTTAAGGTTTTATTAACCTTCTTTTATATTTTAAAAAAATTTATTAAAGTTTTAAAATAAAAATAAAATTAAAATTAAAAATAAATAAATTTAGAGGATTATCTATGCCTATTAAAATTAAAATTTAATTTAATTTAGGAGGAAAGAGAAGAGAGAAAAAATATTATAGGTAAAAAAGAAGAAAGAGAAGAGATTAAGGAGGTGTTTAATTTTAAGTTGTATTTTTTCAACGGAAAGTTGAGGTTGAAAATATGTAAATGTATAGTTGAGGTTGAGAAAAGGTTGAGAAAATGTAAATATAAATGGAGTGTTTGGTGAATATGAGGTTGAGTTGTATTTTGGATGTCCATTTACTTATTTATCCTTACTAAGAAAATTAAAAAATCCTTATATATTTTTCACAATGGTAGATGTATAATTTGAACTTTCAGGTTGGTAAAAAGAACCTCCACAGGTCCTTTTTGCCAACGCCCAACTTTCGGTTACCCCAATCTCATATGTACATTCACCATCTAATCTCAAACATCCATCATCTGTCCATTGCACAAATTTTGAGAACTCAACGAAACATTTACATCTGAGGAATCTTAAACCAAACACCCCCTAAATGTTGTATGTAAATGAGAAAGTAAAAAGAAGATAAAAAGATAATAGTTGTCAAAGGGGAAAATGAAAATTAGATAAGTCTTCTAAAAAAATAAATTTTGTGTACACCTTTTAAGCTTTCTCAAATTTGAAGTGCCTTCTTTGAAAATTGACCATTCTTATTTCCAACGTGTTCTACCACTCTAAGTACCACTTCAAAATTTTAAATTTATCAAGAACATATTTTCTTAGTTTTGAAAAATGATTGATTCTTGTCTCGGGATTACAATGAAATAGTAAGACGTTTTTATAATTAATCAGACGGTATATTGTGAATTAATTTTTTTAATGAAAAAATAATTTTAAAATTTAATTATGAAACGGTATATTATTGATACTTCTCGATTTGATCAATAAAATTTTTTTATACCACGGAAACTATCACTTTCAAAATTAACAGATTTTAAAATTTGAATACATCAAATAACAAAATATAAAAAAACAGAATTAATTGATTGTTTCAGAAGAACCACTAAAAAAATAGGTATTTTACGACGAATTTTTGGGACGAATAGTATTCATCGCCAATCAGCAACGAATTTTGGGACGAATCCAAATTTCGTCGCTAATCTGCAATAAAATTTGCGACGTAAAAAATATTAGTTGCTAATTTAGCAACTCAATATATTCATCGCCAAATTCGTTGCAAAAAAAAATTCGTCGCCAATTTCGTCCCCAATTTGGCGACGAACAAGAAGTTCGTCGCCAAATTGGGGACGAATTAGAAGTTCATTGCCAAATTCGTCGTCAAAATTGGCGACGAATTCATTTTCGTCACAAAATTTCACTAAAACCCTAGATCTGAACTTTTCTTTTCTTCTCCTATGTGAATTTGGCGACGAGGCTATTCGTCGCCAATTTGGCGACGAATTTGATTGTTCATCGCCAAATTGGCGACGAACAAGCAGTTCGTCGCCAATTTAGCAACGAATTTGGTGACGACGTCGATTTCGTCGCAAAAAATCACTAAAACCTAGATCCGAACTTTTCTTTTCTTCTCTCACGCGAACTTGGCGACGAATCGGGTATTCGTCGCCAATTTGGCGACGAATATTCGTCGCCAATTTGACGACGAATTTGGCGACGAAGTCAGTTTCGTCGTAAAAAAATCACTAAAATCCTAGATCCGAACTTTCCTTTTCTTCTCCCACGCGAACTTTCTACAGCTCTCACCGAAGAAAGTTCTCTCCCACGCGAACTTTCTCCTTCCCTCGCCGGAGCTCTTCCTCGCCGGTTCTCTCCCTCGCCGAAGCTCTCCCTCGCCGGATCTCGCTGATTTCTCTCCGAAATCTTTCCTCCTCACGTGGTAAGCTTCCTCCTTCCTTTTTCCTATTTTTTTCTGTGTTTTTCGCTGCCGGCGCCGCTGGAGAGACATCGCCGGACGTCGGGCGGCGTCGGGCAGCGCTGCCTTGCCCTGGGCGGCGTCGGGCGTTCCTGGCCGCCCCTGGCCGGCGCTGGGCAGCTCTTGCGAAGGGGTGTTAGTCTGGGAAAGATGAAAATTCTAATAGTTGTCGGTATTGGTTTAGTGAATAGCTTGAGGAATTTGGTGGATGGTGGATATCTTAGTTCCATGGAGGAAGAATCCTTTGACCTTCTTTATTCTTTGTTACTTGTATTGAAAACTATTGAATGTTATAGTGTTTTGCATGATTTATTTTATGCTAATTACTTGCTTAATTACCATAAGTGATATGTTATATCCTTTGTATGATCATCTTACTTAATGTTATTGCTTTCTTTGTCTCTATCATTGTTCATATGCTACCATAAAACATCATAAAGATTTTCCTGCATAATTTATTGCTTATGTTTACATTAACTTGCTGCATGATTTGTCATAATATCCCTCCTATTCTTGCCTCTAGATGTACTTATCTTGCCTCTAGATGTACATTAACTTGCTTATGTTATTATTTGCTTTATTCTTTTTTGTTTTGGTTTCATATTTTTTTCTCTTCAATTTGTACTTATCTTGCTTATTTTTCTCAACCCATAAATTGTTTAGCATGTTCTTTCAACATCTCAAGTTCATATGAAAATAAATTATTTTTTATAAAAAAATCGTATTCATAGTCATTAATCTTCTATTTTCTTCTCAAATCATTTTAACTTTTAGTATAAAATCTATGTCAAAATCGTTTTAACTCTCAGATCATTTTAACTCTTAGTATAAAATCTATGTCATTTTAACTCTCAGATCATTTTAACTCTTAGTATAAAATCGTTTTCCTTAAAAGTCTTTGCAATTTTGGTCTTTGGCAGGTTTACCTTCACCTCACTTCAACTATGTCAAAAATATTGAAGAATGATTACCACCTTTTCTATTTAACTATAGTGATCGGAATTACATGACATCTTTTTTTTTACAAAAAAAAATTAAATGTCATGTAATTTTCTATCACTGTAGTTAAATAGATCAAGTAATGGCCTGCCGGGGCAATGACCATTACTATCCTTCCCTTAACTCCACTACATGGCATCTTTGAGGCCACAAGCCGTGGCCAGATAAACATCAACTCATATGCATGGACTGATGGTGATGAAAGAACACAATTTCCAGCACAGATATCTCTCTAAAACTACTTCCTTTCACATGTCATATGATTATATTTTGGTTGCATCGAAATTGTTTTAGCCTTTTTATACTCACTTTGTCTGGTGTATGTTTTGTTTATGAAGGTCTCAATGCACTTCAAGGTATAATGTGCACTGCTCACAGAGAACCAATTCAAGGGGATTATCAAGGATAACTACTATACACCTCAACACTTCTGGTTTGAGCTGCTTGACCATTCTCAAACAAGAGCTTTAATTGAAACTTTTGTGCCTTTACCTTCATCCTCCGACACCAGAGGAGTTCCTATTACTCTGATCCAGATCAAAATGCTACCTGTTGATATTGATGTTGTTCTGTAGTGATATTAATGTTTTTGATCATGATATGGATTGATATGTATATTTGTAGAGTGTGGATTGATATATATGGATATGGATGTTTGTGATTTCAATTTGTGTGAATTGATATATGTATGTGGATGTTGATTGATATATATATTAATTTGTAGAGTGTGGATTGACGATATATATGGATGTGGATATTTGTGATTTTAATTTGTGTCAATTGATATGTGTATGTGGATGTGGATTGATATTAATATGTGTACAGGTTATTTATAAAATTTGATTCGATCCGATTGGATCGTGTATTGTATCTATGGGATAATCAACAAATAAAGGGGTAGGAAAGAAAAAATTTAATTTTGCGACAAATTCTGCAACGAAAATGATTTCGTCCCAAAATTCATCCCCAAATTCGTCGCAAATCTGCGACGAAAACTGGATTCGTCGCAAATCTGCGACGAATTCTACGACGAAAATGATTTCGTCCCCAAATTCATCGCAGATTTGCGCGCAAATTTGCGATGAAAACATTTTCATCGCAAATCTATGGGATAATCAACAAATAAAGGGGTTTGATTTTGCGACGAATTCTACGATGAAAATGATTTCGTCCCCAAATTTGTCGCAGATTTGCGACGAATATCTAATTCGTCGTAGATTTTTACGACGAATATCGAATTTGTCGCAGATTTGCGACGAAAATCGAATTCGTCATAGATTTGCGACGAAAACATTTTCGTCGCAAATGATGCGACGAAAATGATTTTCATCGCAAATCTGCGACGAATTTGGGGATGAATTTTAGTTTTCGTCGTAAATATCTGCAACAAAACGAGAAATTTTGTCCCCAAGCTTGACAACGACTTTATAGGAACGAAAAATAATTCGTCACAAAATTCATCGCAGAATATTTTGCGACGAATTTTTTTTAAAATTCATCGTAAAATTCGTCCCAAAATCAGTATTTTTTTTTCTAAAGGTTTATCCGATGGCTTATCGCTATGAGTAATCGATTGTGGTTCTTGACTAGGTGTCTCATCGATATCTATTTGAGTCTCTTGGACTTCACTAAGTTTGACTCTACTCCCACTATTTTCTTGTAAGAGAAACTTTTTCTCTAGGAACACAACATGCCTTGAAACAAACACCTTTTGTTCTATAGGATGATAAAATTGGTAACCCCTTATTTCCTTAGGGTATCCAATAAATAGACATTTGTTAGACTTAGCCTCCAGCTTATCTGACATTGTTCACTTCACATAAGCAGGACAATCCCATATCTTCAAGTAAGATAAATGAGGTTTCTTGTTACTTCACATCTCGTATGGAGTAACAGAGACAACTTTGATTGGGACTCTATTTAGCAAGTAAATAGTAGTCTCGAGTACATAACCCCAAAATAATTTGGGAAGATTTGCATAGTTCATCATTGACCTTACCATGTCTAACAAGGTTCGATTTTGCCTCTTAGATACACCATTATGCTGAGGGGTATATGGCGGAGTCCATTGAGACATTATCTCATTGTCCCTTAGATAATCCTGAAACTCTTGACTTAAGTATTCACCACTTCGATCGGATCAAAGTATCTTAATATTTTTGCCAAGTTGTTTCTCTATTTTATTTATGAATTATTTGAACTTTTCAAAAGCCTCAGATTTATATTTCATTAAATATATGTACCCGTATCGTGAGTGGTCATCGATAAAGGTAATGAAGTAGCTGTAACCTCTAGAGCTTGAGTTGACATTAGATCGCATACATCAATATGTACAAGGCCAAGTAACTCTCCCACTAGTTCTCCCTTTCCACTAAAGGGTAGCTTAGTTATCTTTCCTTTCAAGCATGACTCTCATGTGTCGAATGAATCTAATTCAAACGATTCTAAACTACCAATCTTTTGGAGTTTAGACATGTGTTTTCTTGCTTATATGGCCAAGACAACAATGCCATGAATAGGAGGTTGTCGGAAAGCAGCTTAGGCTTGGTGTGACGTAGCCAACCTAGTGGGTACCGACACATAAGCCATGTCCTGAACCAAGCGGACATAAGACGGTGAAAGGAACGAGACACGTTTAATTGGAGCTACTGAAGGGTTTAGAATTGTTCTGAAATCAATCATTGATTTTTTGGTCAATTGGGGATCATGATGTACTACTAGGTGTCACTCATGATCATTTCGTAATTAATGGTTAATTACAGACGACCAACATAACCGGGAACCTATTGGGTCACACGCACTACAAGTTCTCCGAAGGATTTAAAATAAGTTTTAAAATTATATTCTTAGAATGAGAGAAATAAAATATGATTGGACCAGACAAAGGACAACATGATAGAATTCATCTTACAAAAACGAAATAAATGAAACTAATTTTGTTCAAATTAGAGGTTATTTAATTATTGAACCAAACGATTCAATTTCAAATCAAATTGAACCAACTTGGTTTGGTTCGTGATGGAAGAGATTTTGGTAAAACGGATGCGATGAGAAGCTTCGTCTTTGAAAGACGAAACGAACAAAACTAATTTGGGTTAAATCAGAATTCGTTTGATTAGTGAATCACGTGAGCCAAAACAAACCCGATTTGCAACAGTACTAATCTGAACCGAACCCGGTCCAAGTCCAAATTTTAATTGGTTTGGTCCGATTTGGTTTCATTGGCCTGGTTTAAGGTGTTTTGGTTTTATGGGTTTTTATTTTTGGTTTTTGGTTTTTGGCTGCTGCATGAAAACCACAAAAAGAAAAAAAATCAAATCTCTAGGTCACTGTATACGAAGGAATCACGATTTTCTGTGTACTGTTCATCTTCTCCAACCTCTGACGTCGCCTCTAAACTGCAACGCCGCTTCTCCGACCGCGTGCTCCCCTACTTCGCCGCACCCTTCGCCAGCTGCCGGAGTAGCAAGAAGAGCACGACGTCATTTGTCCTCTTCTCCAAGTGCACGGCCTTGGGTCTTCCTCCTCGCGATCACCGCTCTGGCAAACCATGATCCCACCGCCCCGTCCGACCGCAATTGCCTCTCTGGCTGACCAAGATCCCGCTCCCTGTCTTGCCGCAATTGCCCCTCTAGCTAATCCTTTCTTCCTCGCGAGGCCGCCTTTGCTTGCTGTTGCCGTGACGCCGCCAAAGCTTTGGTCGAATCCTTCCTTCACACGAGCGCCGCCACCCACGTGGGAGAAGATCGCCGGAGCCCTAAGTGCCATCGTAGTTGATGTTTGCCTCACTGGAGAATGAGTCGTTGGTTGCTGGCCGGAGCTGTCCCTTGTAGCCGACGGTTGTGGAGAGATTGGTTTAACCAGTCTTTATGGACTAGAGAAGAGAATGAGAAGAAGATGAAGCCGGCAAACCCTAGTCTCCTTGTTCCTGCTATGTTTCGGTCGTCTCCTTATTCTTGCTCTGTTTTGGCTATGTCAGAAAGAAGGAGAAGTCTTATTTTCGACCATGTGAAGAGGGAGGGATAGTATTAGGGTTTTGCTATCGGAATACGGTGTTCGATTGTCAAAAATTATTTTTAATTATCAGATAGGTCTTCCGGTCGCTACCAATCAACCTCGATCGTTTGATGACCATATGTCAGTTTTCGAGAGCTTATGAATAAGGCTTCTCTTAATTTGATCGTCATCGATCATCGGCTAGTACCGAAGACGATGATGCAACTCGTGACTTCCAAAGCCGTCCAGACAAGAGCTTGGCGTGGATCACCAATAAAGGCGGAACTCCAACGAGGATTGCTCGATTGATACCAACTTCGCTCAACGTCATCGTCAGTGAGATACGCGTTTAGAATAATTTAATATTCTAAAAACTTTAATTTCTTATCATGTCTTGTACATGTTATTTTCTGTTTTGCCATGCGTATGTTGTGATAATAATTAGCTTAATTATTTGTTTATTTTCGTTGCGCATGTTTGTGAAACGTGTAAATACGCGTATTGCACTAGGACGATCCCAACAGCATTACCCTCATCCTATACACATTCACATCACACACATACATACATGCATGTATTGACCCTTGTACTATGGCACATATGTAGAACACATATAACAGCATACCTCATTCTATATTCATATCTACATTCACATACATACATACGTTTCTGCATCTACATACATGCTTGCTTACATACTTGTAAAAAAATAAAAATTTTGTGGTGCATGGATTCACCTCAAATGATTCATCTAGTCCGCAGCAAACGGCTCATGGTAAAGATATCTTAAATTCGTTTATGGCTAAGACTTTACCTAAAAGCCTAGAAGGATGAATAGGTCCACTATAATAGACCTATCTAGTCCGCAACAAACGGTTCACGGTAAAGACATCCAAATCTGTTTATGGGTGAAGCTTTGACCAAAAGCCTATGAGGGTGAATAGGCCCACCAGAATGGCCTATCTAGTCCGTAGCAAACGGCTGCAGTAAAGACATGTCAAATCCATTGATAGCTGGCCACTTGCTAAAAGTGTGCAGGTCACTGAGACTGTGGGACATTGAGTGATGTTGACAGTCGAGGAGATGGCCAACATTGATGATCTTCAGCATACGATGACCATGGCGGCTGGAGGAGATGGTGGATGGAGCTGAGGTGGTTGGTGACATGTGTTGTTGTCGAGGCAGTGGAGTTGGGGCACAGACTGGCCTTGGTGGCTGATGGAGCTGGTGGATCCGAGCGAGTGGAGTATGACATCTAACTGCGGCACCTTGAGGGCGGCATCTAACTTGAGCTGGAGGGGCTTGCAGCAACATGAGGGGAGGGGGATCATGACGGACGACGACAAGACCCATCAGGGGTGGGTTTGAGCTCTGGGAGCCTGCCGCAGGGGCCAGCACCGACTGGCATGGATTAGTGGACTTGGTGAGTATGTGGACCTACGCATGTATACATGATAGAGTGAGGGACAGTATGATAGTGTTGGTACTTATGTGAGCACATGTACAGTATACCTTTGGCACTTGCTCAGATTTGATAGTTCGTCGAACATGACATGAGCTGGAGTCATTAGTGCTTTTGTAGCCTTGTGTATCTTCCTTTGATGATATATTTAGCCTTCATAAAAAAATTAATAAGGTATGCGTTGAATAATTTGTTATTCTACAAAATTTTAATTTCCTGTCATGCCTTATATGTTGTTATTTCTTCTCTATGCATGCATGTGTTGTAATAATTTCTGTTTATTATGATTTTATTTTCGCTGCGCACGTTTGTGAAACATGTAAACACACGCATTGCACCGGGACGATCCCAACACATGGATCATTTGGCCGCACCTTCCTAATTTTTTGAAAATTCTATTAACTCCCTATATTTTATAAAATTCTATTAGTTGCCCCTACATTTTAGGAAATTATGTTAGGGTTCCTTACTTTTTTGGAAACTCTATCAAGGCTATAAAATTATAAAAGGAAGCAAGGGTGGTGGCTAGAAGACATCTGGAGATCGAAAATCTCACATCGAGGGATTCTCCAATCTCGTGACAGGGAATCGAGGAGGAGGCTGCTTCATGACATCAAAGGCTCTTCTCTCTAAGGTTATGAAGTAGTTTTCTTAATTTTAGGATTAGGAAGTAGTCCGATGTAAGTTTGACAATTGATTTGTATCCTTTTTATCTATGACATGTTAGATCCTTATTCAATTTTATCTTGCTTCATGTATTCATGTATTATTTGCATGATTAGGGTTCAAGGGACAGATTTCTTTGGGATAGATCGAGAGGAAAATCTTAACTTAGGATCTAACACATAAACTTATGTGTAATTATTAGGGATTAGGGGATGGACTAAGAGGTGAACTCTATTCTCATACCTATAGAATTGAGCTTGAGAGTTTGTCTACGAAAGTAGTTCAAATCTTCTCAATGATACCATTGACTACTACAGAGTATAAAGGATATATCTTGACTTGGTTACCATGAAAGTCGAAGCCACGTCAGGATAGATATATAGGTGCATCTCGAGAGAGAACACCGATTATCTTAGGATAGACCACCTTCCAGAATGATCTAATATTGAGATAAGAGAGATATTCGCATTTAGATTGTCAATGATACATCACAGTGAAATCGAAGTCTAAGGATTGTCTCTTAAATTGGTTTTCTCACAACTCTTCATTCTGCACTTAGTTTGCTTTGTTTCACAATAATGCTCTCGATTCTGATACGTATAGATAATCTCCTTTATACGTAAATTGGTACTCAATAACGCAATTCTAAAGAATGATATTTTTACTATTTGATGATGTTCGTGCACTTATGGTAGTCCACATCAAGTTTTTGATGTTGTTATTGAGGACCATGCATTCATCGTCAAGTTGTTTATGAAAGTAGTTCAAACTCTCTCGAGAATACCATTGGCTATCACAAAGCGTAAAGAGTTTATCTTGATTCGATTGCCACAAGAGTGAAGCTGCATTAAGATAGATACATCGATGCATCTCGAGAGAGAACATCGGTTACTTTAGGATAGATCACCTTCAAGAGTGATCCAACATTGAGATAAGAGAGAAATTCAATATTTACATTGTTAGTGATACATCATGATGAAATCGAAGTCTTAGAATTATCTCTTAAACTAGTTTTCTCACAACTCTTCATTCTGCTTTCTCTAGTTCACTTATTTCGTAATAATTTTCTCTTTTCAATTCATCTAGATAATCTCTATTGTACGTAAACTAGTAGTTAACTCTATGATCCCTGAGGATGATAATTTTTTACTACTTGATGATGATCGTGCACTTGCAGTAAACACATATCAAAATTTGATCCTAGAATTAAAAAAATTACTCCATAACCTTAGATAGATGAGCCTTTGGTGTCAGGAAGCAACATCGCTTACCTTTGTATAGATCACCTTCAAGAGCGATCCAACATTGAGATAAGAGAAGAATTCATATTTACATTGTCAACGATACATCATGATTAAATCAAAGTCCTATAATTGTCTCTTAAATTAATTTTCTCACAACTTTTCATTCTGCTTTCTCAAGTTTACTTATTTTTGCAACAATTCTCTCTTTTCGATACATCTAGATAATCTCTATTGCATGTAAACTAGTAATTAACTCTACGTCCCTGAGAATGATAATTTTTATTACTTGATGACGATCGTGCACCTGTGATAAACGCACATCAAATTTTTTATCCTAGAATTAAGAAAATTACTTCATAACCTTAGAGAGATGAACCTTTGGTGTCATGAAGCGACTTTCTCCTCGATCCCCTTTCACGAGATCGAGGAATCCCCCGATGTGAGATTCTTGATCTCTCTTCCTTTGTAGCCACCGACAACCGCGCCAAAAGGAATTATTACATGTGTGTGATACAATAAGTTTTCTGGCCATTGTCGTGGCTAGAGGGCGAATATCCCTTAGATTTGAACTGGGATGTGCAACCATCAAACTTGAGTTTAGAGAAGATAGAAGCTCGAGCAGCCATGCATTCATTGAACTCCAAAGAGTCCCAAAGCTCGACCTCTTGATTCTTCCATCTCTCATCTCACTCCTCTTGTTGAGCTCCAACACAGCCTGTGTCTAAGTCAACTCCACTAGGAGAGATGCCTTCTCCTCAACAACCCTTTGGAGTTCTACCTTCAACCTTGCCAACGCCACCACCTTAACCCTTGCCGCCTCCACCTTAACCCTTGTTGCTTTCAGTTCCACTCACTCTCTCTATTGTTCGGTCATGCTCTTGTTGAGCATGCTCTGCACCTCAATTGGTTGGACTATAAGATAAGCTTCCTCTGCCTTAAAGGTCCCCAACACTTTAAAGGTCCCCAACACTTTCTCCATGTCAACCAACTTAACCTTCAACTCTGTCTCTTGAGCTCAAGCTTCCAAGTGATAATTGTGCACATCTTGGCATGTTCTAGCAACTCCTTATGGCCCGCAAAGACTTGGTACCATCATCATAAGTAAATTAGTAAAACAAAAAGGGCAAAAGAGAGAACATAGACGAGGAGATGCAAAGTGGTCACTTGAGTCACCCCAGCAAAGATAGTCCACTAGTAGCACCCAACCCAGCTCTTGAAGGGCCTATATCTCCTCGGGATTCGACATCGAGCATCATAAGCTCCAAGGACCCTCGGAGCTTGGTTGGATCTCTTCCATCCATGGATGTGGAGCCCGAGTCAAACTTGGGCTAGACGAGAGCCCTCCAATAAAGGTGGAAGGATGAGAACTTGAAGACCACTAACTTAGTGCTTGAAGACTTGGCGGTGGCAGACTTGCTCAAGGAGAAGAGGGGAATTCAACTATTGTTGGTTGATTCACTCCAAGGCCTCAGGGAGGGGTGTGTTGGCCTTAAGAGGGCAGCTCTACTTGTGGTGTGGGAGGAGTCTAGGCAAAGTCTCCTAGCTTGGCTCCTTAGAAGATGTTCGCTTCCTCTGTTAAAGTTTCTTTGCCATCAATGCTTGCAACATCTTTTGCTTTGCAACAAATAAACAACCAAGTCAAAAGTTTGACTAAAAATAGGCAAGCAAAATCCAACTTCTACCTAGTGAACAGTCGAGCACGACTTTCCTAGGATTCAGTTCAAAATGATATAAAATAACATCATCAATTAGATAGTTAATAGTATAGGATTTCCTTTTGTTAGGCTCGAGCAATTTTTTTATAAGAATCAAACTCCCTAAACCTATCCAGATTAAGGACAAGAAGGTGATTGTCCTCTCAAGAGGTCAAGAAAGCAAAGTGGGAGGAAGGTCAAAGGAAGAAATCAAAGGAAGAAATAAAAATTCTTTTAACCTTTATGGGAAGTCGAATGACTCCTAAGAATTAAAAATCAGACTGGATAGTAAAGTAAAATATTCTAGCCTTAGCCTTCTTTAGATGAAATAAGGAGTGGAAGATGGGAGGAGTTGAAGGAAGTTTTTTGTGTCAGAAACACCATGATGCCTTGGCCCTAAGGGGCAGCTCTACTTATGGTGTGGGAGGACTCTAGGCGAAGCCTCCTAGCTTGGCTCCTTAGAGGATGCTCCTCTTTTAAAGTTTCTTTGCCATCAATGTTTGCAACATCTTTTGCTTAGCAACAGATAAACAACCAAGTAAAATTTTGAGTAAAAATAGGCAAGCAAAATCCAACTTCTATTTAGTAAACAGTCGAGCATGACCTTCCTAGAATGCGATCCAAAATGATATAAAAAATCATCATTAATCAGATAGTTAATAATATAGGATTGCCTTTTGTTGGGCTCAAACAATTTTTTTATAAGAATCAAACTCCCTAAATCTACCTAGATTAAGGACAAGAAGGAGATTGTCCTCCCAAGAGGTCAAGAAAGAAAAGTGGGAGGAATGTCAAAGGAAGAAATAAAAGTTCTCTTAACCTTTATGGGAAGTCGAATGGCTCGTAGGAATTAAGAATCAGATTAGACAGTAAAGTAAAATATTCTATCCTTAGCCTTTTTTAGATGAAAGGAGTGGAAGATGGGAGGAGTTAAAGGAAGTTTTTTGTGTCGGAAACACCATGATGATCTAAGGAGATGGAAAGAGTTGGAAGCAAGTTGGTTTATAGGAATGGTGAAGTAAGCAGTGATTTCATGGAAGAACTGATGAATGGGTAGCTGAAGGTTATCGTCAAATTGTCTTATAAATAAAATTAAGGATTTGGACAATGACATATGGGGTTAGTTGAAAAGCTTTAGGATAATAACCTCGCAATCCAAAGGAATATAGAACCCTTCTTGGATTGTCTAGTTGTTGACAAGGGGGAGTTGGGTGGACAGTGATTTGAACCAAGGCATTGATCTTGGAACGATGACTCTCCAAGCATCACCCTTGTGATGCTTAGTGACATCATTGAATCCTCTAGTCAAACCAAAGGACCTAGACCCAAAAACCATCTAAATGAGATTGGAGATGAAGAGAAGGTTTAGGTAGGGACTTACATAGGTTGCATATGCAAAGGGAGACAAAGAAAAGGGAGAAGATTAAGATCAAATAAAGATAATGGATTGGAAGGGAGGCAAATTCCCCCCCCCCCCCCCCCCCCCCCCCCCTCTCTCTCTCTTAATACAATGATGTAGGAATTCCTCAGGGCTATCAAATTCTCATATCTAATAATGGGGACTCCTCGAGACTACCAAAGCCCTTAATTTGATGGTTCGGGATACCGACAAGGATCAAACAATACAAGACAACTATAGAAGAATCAAGAGTTTCAAAAGATCAATGGTCATAGTCAAGATTTACTCTCGATCCAAGAGTCAAGATCAACCTCAAAATCTACATGTCATATTCAATAGTGCAACAAAACTTTAAAGAGATTAACTGACATTATCGCTTTAATGGAGAGATTAACTATCACCACTAATTTAATGACACATCTATAAGAGATTATGCTCAAATTTTGTTAGATAAAGCATCATAAGGACAATATTATGATAACGACATGGAGCATAATTATAATTTTATGTGGGAGATTGACCATTACAAGCATCCTGACGTAGTCCATCGAGAATTTTGATCTTCTCAGATTTGACTAACTTCTAACTCATCCTAAATCAAGTCTCATTCGTCTTTGCTCCTTAGCCCAACTTGAATGGAGTACTTATGATATGCTAAGAGAGTGATCCAGTTCCATGTTAGCAAGTCCAACCTACTTGGCTCCATTCTAGATCCAACCTACATGACTTATACAGTTCCCTACTTAAATCAGACTTTCAAGTCCTCTATATGATTCTGCACCTTGATTCATTTATACAGTTAAATATCCCAGTCACCCTTGCAAATTAGCATCCTGATTACCCATGCAACTGGACTTCTTAAGTTTCTCATACAACTCAGCACTCTAAGGTGCCCTTATAATTCTGCACCTTAAGTTCTTTGTTCAACTCAATTTCTCATCATGTGACTTGAGCTCCTGAGTCTTCCTTACAATTGACTCCTAAGACACCCCAAATGACTTAGTACCCCAAGTCCTTGAAATGCTTCACTCAAGGTTGTTCCTAAGTTGTGTGCTTAATGCCCCCCCCCCCCCCCCCCCCCCTTTCAAGTTTTAGGCCCTGTTTACTTGGGAGGGCGGAAAGTAAATCAGAGGAAAACTTTCCTCAGGATGTATCCATCCATCGTTTACTTTTATAAATTTTTAAGAGAGGAAAGAAATTTTATCCATTAGCAGATCGTTTTCTCCTCAAAATCTATTCCTCCGAAATCGGACGGAACGCGGACGGACGGACGAACAAAATAAAAAATCTCTCCGATTTCTTCTCCTCTGCCGCTGGCGCACCTCTGTCCCTTGCTCCCCGTTCGTCTCTGCCGTCGACGCACCTTCACCCGTATCCTCTTCTTCGTCCGCCTTCGCTGCTCGTCGCCTCCGAGCAGCCTCCGCCTCCGCTTCTTTCTCTTCTTGCGCTTGTCGCCTCCGCTGCTCGTCGCCTCCGCCTCCGCTTCTTTCTCTCCCTGCGGATTGCTGCTCCTGGCAGCGATGGGAATCCTGAAATGGGGGGCGGCATAGACGTACTTGGTGACGTCGTAGTCGGAGTCCGCCATTCCCACCCCACGGAGCATGCTCTCCTTGCCGTACTTGCAGTTGAGGTACTGATCGGAGGAAGGGTCGAGGTCGAAGGCCTTGTAGCAAGCAGCTACAAGCTCGCCGTAGCGGGCGATCTCGTCCCTCAGCAATGGGTGCAGAGGCGACGCCACCCCCACTTTTTCCCAATCCTCCATCTCCTTCCACACATTCATTATCTGCCCTGGCCCTGCCGCTTTATCTGAAACCGCCGGCACGCAGTGACGCCGACACGCAGTGACACCGGCACAACAACTGGAAGCCGGCACACAGTGACGCCGGCACAACAACTGGAAGCCAGAAGGCACGACGCCGCCACGAACAGGTCGACGTCTGTCGACCGGACATCCTCCGTTTACTCTCCCTGCGGCGAGCTGCGGCGAGGGATTTCCTTTCTCCTCCCCTAGGGATTTATTTTCCCTAGGGATTCCTTTCTTTTCCTCATCCGCACTATCAAGTAAACATAGCATTATACTCTAACTCTTTTCTCCAAGCATCTTGGACTCTCCTAAGTAGATGTAGGTCATGGTCCTTGCATGTACAAAATAAAAGTTGATACTATCTTTGAGGGTGTGGGCCATAACCGGGCCATTATCTATGCAAGCCGAATCATAACTGGTTATGACCCTTTACTGCAGCAAAAGGTGGAATCCGTTACCCCAGCGATCCCACACGGTCGGCCCTACGACCATCTATGAGGAGGTAAATCGGAAAGCTGCAGTTGGCCACTACGAGGGAGGACATTGCCTTAGCTTCGTCGAGATTCGATCCTTGTTCACTACAGCAAGTTTGCTCCGTATTAACCAACTCAACCATACCTTGAGGGCGACCTTTTACAAGCCTTATTGTTTTGGCCCATGATCCCTAGGGTTTAAAATATTATAGGCCCTTTTGTAGTCAATTATAAGCTCTTCTTCTTCCTCCTCCATCAAGACAACAAGAAAGGAAAAAAAAATCCAAACCTCCCATCTTAGTCCTCCTACCATGATAGAACACCTTTCTTGATCTTCTTCCTCCTCTAAAATTGTTGATAGGTATTCAAGTTAATAATTCTTCTCATTCTCATTGCTATTAACAAAACTTCTTTCTTTCTCTTCTATGATGCATCTTCTCCTTCATCTTTGCATGCTCTCCACAAAGAGCTCGACCACAATGCATTCCCTCTTTTTTCTTTGTTTTGTAAATACCTTGTCTTGCCTTCTCAATCACAAATCAAGAAGATCACCAAGGTACTTTTCTTTTGAAAAGTATATATATTAATTCTTTGCTCGGTACTATTGGATTTTGTCATCATTTTAGACCTGTGAGAAGTATATTAGACACTATTTTATTTGTGTCGAGATATGATCGACATTTTTTTAATGTAAATTGAGTTTTGCTTTTATTTTATTTTTTAAAAATAATTTCTGTCATTACCATACATTAAATGGAGAAGTAGCCTCTCCTTCTATCTTGGTAACAAAATCACTAACTTTTCAACATATTTAATAAGGTTGATGTGATATAGCTTTTAATTTTCTAAATGAAAATTGTTTTTTCAACTTCAATTTTAGTCGTTCACACTATTGTTTATTATTTTTACTTAATTTAATAGTGGTGATGGTTCTTGAATTTTTTTCAAAAATTTATTTTATTTCTTATAACTTTCTTAACAAATTTAATGAGATAATTTTCCCTATAAAAAGCAACTTATATTTTTCACTTACATTCCTCTCTACTACTCCCCGTGTAAAAATAGAAGCGACAAGGCATCCACTAAAACTTTCATGATTCATTATTTTTTAAAGAATTTAGATCGTCTATAATGAATAATGGTCGACATCTATCACTTAAATAAAATGAATTTGAGATTATACTTAGATATAACACCCATATAAAGATACATAAAATTTTAATAATATTGCAAGATACAATTTAATTTTACTTTTGTTTTTTAAAAAATTATGGGACATGAATTTGATTAGAGGAGAAAATAGAAGAGTCCCATCTTAATTAATTAGTCAATTGCAAAATAAAAATGCAAAGAACATGTCAAGAATTCTAATATATTCACAACAAAAGGTCAACCTCTCCCAATCACTTGAAATAAACATGTAAAACATTTTCTAAATTCATCCCAAAATGTCCATCATAATTAAATCAAAATAAAATACGTTTCCACTAAACCACTTTTTTCCCATGCTATTTATTGAGACGAGTAGGCCACTAGCAATATTATATTCCTCTATTAACAAAATGAGAAAATTGTCACTTTGCTTCCTAAGATTCATCATAATTTACATGCCACTCAAATAGTGTAAATAGATCAATGTGTCATTGAAAAACAAAGGAGAAAGGGTGTAATGGAATGTATTCGAGAACTCTAGGGGTAGATTAGTATCCTCTTAATCTATGGGGAGGAAAGGTAAAAATTAGAAAAACTTTAAGGGGGACAATGGTTGACATAAAATAATTAAGTTTGACGCTTACAATCTTTTTTTTTTTTGACAAAATCAATGAAAATCATAAAAATTTAATGAACGAGAAATTTGATAGAATCTAGGAGAAAACTCGACTCTCTTGGTGTTTTCTATTTAGATCTTGTTTACTTTAAGTAATTAGAATTGTATTTTATATATTGTTTGACTACCATACTTTATATCTAAATGACTCTCTATATTATATTATTCTTTTAATTTTTATTAAATATATAAAAAAGATTCTTGGACAAATGCCTAAAAAAGATTCTATTTTATTTTTAATAAATGTTTGGATAAGATTCTATTTTCATAAACATTTCCAAGAATCATTGAGAGTAACAGAGACTTAATCTATGCACATTAAAGTAGACCCAAAAGAAGGTTTCTAAAAAATCATAAAATGAGAAAAATCTACATGTTGCTACATCTAATTTCTATTTTTTATATAAATATTATTAAGTCTAAAATAAATAAATATATCTCTCTACTGTAGGTGTAAGATTTAGTATGATCAACACTAAATCTTACTAAACTACCAGTTGAAACAAAACAATAAGGTAAGTCTCTACGCCCATGACTTTAGCCTCAAATAAGGATTTTTCTCAATAATAAATCACACATCTCATTTAAGAGATAAAATCATTCCTAAGTAAATGAGAGATTACTAAGAGTTTAATAAAGGAAAAGCTTTCAAACTTATTATGATAATATTATATGCTTAGAGAAAAGCCTTATTATGATAATATTATATGCTCTAATCACATTAGTACACAAAGGAATATTAAAACATAAGCACAAAAAGCCTAAAACTCATATATAATAAATGAGTTACTAAATACCTCTATCTTGTCTCTTTCTCGGATGATTGGTTTTTGACTTGCTTTCACTAGCTATTGCTTTCTTTCATATGTATTTGGTTGCTCAATATTGTTGTTAAAATCTCTTCTTGTTTATTTTCTTATAGTCTTCTTATTTTGAACAACTAGCTATTGTTTCTGCCCAATCAATCAACTACCCACCTACCTTAGTCGAATGATCTCGCAAATGCTTCAATCTTTTGTTTATTAATGGATAGTTGAGTTAATTGCACTTGCATTTTGTGAACTACTTAGCTCCTCAATGGATACTTGAGTCGACTAATTTTCCTCCTCACAGATGGTCGTGGGGCCGACCGTGTGGGGCCGCTAAGGTGGCGGATTCCACCTTTTACAGAAGAGTCGACTAATTTTCCATCTAGTCGATTGATCTACTATAGCTCATTGACTATCTGAAGTCTTCTACTAATTTATATTAGATCAACATCTTCTTTCATCTTTTCCATTATATTATCAGTCAATTAAAATTGACCATCAGTTGATTGATTTTAACTTAGTCGATTGCCTAGTTGACTGACCTGCCAATAAAAATATGTTATTCACTAGCAAACTAATCTGAGTCAATCACCTAGTTGTCTTAATCATAGGTCAACTAAATCCAACCTTCAGTCGTTTGGATAATCGACTCTCATCAATTCTAAGACCAAGGCCACTTGTCAAGAAAATTTGTCAATATTGTTCAACCTTAGTTTATTAGGACTTATCCTTGCCAAGAGGTTTGACCTCTAGGATTTCATTATATGTCTAGTGTTAGTTAACCTTTGTGTACATTTCATTACTTAAAGGAGTGGTGGGAATTCTTGTGAGAAAAATTCTTGTTTAAGATAAATCTTATTAAATTTATGAAATCTCATTAGTTGGGTTAAGGAGTAATTTTTAAATTGTAGAGGTCTATATCATTACCTCTTAGGAAAAGATGATAATCATAAAAAGATGATAATAACAGAACTAATCAAGGTGATGCACTAGATAAGTCAAGACTATGGAGTAAGTTTGAGGTATTTGAATCATATAAATCATTGTGTTAGTGTTTTTTTTATTTTTATTTTTATTTTTATTTTTTATCTTTTATTTTCATTACACATTAATTTGACATGATTAGCTATCACACTAATATAGACTCACTTTTATACAACTAAGTGAGGTTGATTATATGAGTCCTCCTATGTCATTGGGCTCAATCCCTTACTATATCTTTATCCATATTTAAATAAATTTTATTCTATTTTATCATTACTAACTAAGTCTTCTTTGATTTTTTTTCTTTCTCGATTAATGTGCATATTTATCATAATCTTATATTGCCTAATTAAGGCATTTATTAGCCACTTAAATACACCATCTGAAATGTATATTTCGAAATTATCTTTTTTATTTGTCATTTCATATGCTCATATATCCACTTTAACATTCTCATCTTCTGTTCATATAATTGATTCATAGCTTAACATTCAACTTCATATAAAAGAGTAGGTCTAACCACCAATTTATAAATTTTTTTAAAAAACTTTAGATATATCTTATAATCATAAAAAATATCTTTCTCCATTTCAACCATCCTACTTGTATCCTATATAAAAGAACTCTATTAACCCCTTTGTTCTTTCACAAAAGGATCCTGGGTACTTAAAGATCTCAGTTACAAGTAATTTGTTATCCTTATCTTAACAATTACTTTGATATATCTATTACTATTAAATTTAAATTCCATATCTTCTGTATTTACTCTACTAAACTTAAATTCTTTTACTTTCAGTATTTTCTGTTAAAATTTGAGCTTAACATTAACTTCTTCATGTGTCACCGATCAAAATAATATTATCTGCAAAGAACATATATCATGATAATATATCTTGATGTGTTCAATGAGTTTGTCCATAACTAATATAAAAATATATGTTATCCATAACTAGCATAAAAAAATATGGACTTAAAGTCGATCCTTAACATATCCTCATATTTATATAAAATGTTGCAATTAATTAGCTCGAAGTATACACTATTGTCATTATATTATCATACATATTCTTAATTATTTCAATATACACTATAATATTTTTCTTTTCTAAAATTTGACACATAACTTTTTTTAAACTATCATAAGATTTTTTTAATCAACGAATACTATATGTAAGACTTACTTTTTTTTCCTAATACTTTTCAATTAGTTATCTAAGAAAATGTATAACTTCTATCATCGATCTTTTAGATATGAATCCAAAATGATTTTTGATCACCTTAGTTTTCTTAATCATTTTTTTCTAAAGTTTCATTGTATGTCTTATTAGTTTAATGCCCTATAATTCACAAAATTTTATACTTTTTTTAATTTTTATATAAGGGGAGTATAGTACTTAGCTTATCCTCTATTTCTCACATTATTTTTCTATTTTCAACCTCATATTGAATAATTTTGTTAGTCATTTAGTATTTTATTTTCTTATGTACTTTCATACTTCTATTGGAATAACATTCATTCAGTCCAACTATTTTTTTTCATTTTATGTATTATAGAGGTATCCATTTTTATTTATTTCTTTTTCTTGATAATCATAATAAAAAATAACATAATAAATAGAGTCCCCTAATATAATGTTATATATATGAGAGGTGTCCTAAGGCAATCACCTTACGGTTATACTATTTATTAGATAAATAGTAATTCACTATTTGAGTGTACATTATCTATGTGTTTGATTGGATCTTAAATTCAATTATTGAATGTCCGCAATACGATTCACAGCATGAGAAAATTCATGATTGGATCACAACTAGTGAGCATCTCTACATGTGCAATTATGAATGTGTTAAATTATTCCTAGTCAAGGAATTGATGAGCACGGACATCATCGATTCTGTTGAGACTAGCATGTTTAAACTCCTTGATTTGCTAAACCGCTGTTCTCACTTGCTGGAGATATTGGATGTTGAGAGTTAAACATGGATACTTATTAAAAGTAACTAGTTCATTGGAGTGACCTGCCTTGAGACTTCATATGATTTTATAAATGAAGATCTCAGTGTAGCTTAAGTGCGAGTTTCTTTTAACTTACGATATTTAAGTCAACTTGGTCATGGAGGCTTATACTTTGACATCTTAAGCAAACATCTTCGAGGAGGTGTGGACCCGGGATGATTGGGTATAAGTCGAAGTGCCTGAAGGTATTTGAATAACCCACAGAGGATTCACCGCTCTTTGAAAAAGGAGACATATACCCTGCGGTCGCTTGTCAGGATTGTTACTAAAAGTCTTTGACCAAAGTATTACATGTTAAGAATATGAGACTCTTGGATACATGTACAAATAACTTGAATACACAAGACAAGAAAGCAAGCGTGGGCTAGGGTTAATGTAGTCAGCCTAGTGAGGACTGACACACATAGACCATGTTCTAAATCAAGTGGATATAAGACGGTGAAAGGAATGAGGCACGTTGCATTTTAGCTGCTGAAGGGTTTAGAAATTATTCTAAAATCAATCATTGATTTTTTTGATTAATTGGGGATCATGATGTACTGCAAGGTGCCACTCATGATCATTCTATAATTAATGGTTAATTACGGACAACCAACATATATAATCGGGAATCTATTGGGTCACAGGAACTATAAGTTCTCTGAAGGATTTAAAATGAGTTTTTGAGAATTGGATTCTCAGATCGAGAGAAATAAAATCTGATTGGACCAGACAAAGGTAAAATGATAGACTTCGTCTTATGAAGACGAAATTAACAAAACTAGTTTGGTTCAAATCAGAGGTTTGGTTATTGAACCAAATGATTCAATTTTGAACTAAATTGAACCAATTTAGTTTAATTCATGATGGAAGATATTTTGGCAAAACGGAAGAGATGAGGAGCTTCGTCTTATGAAGATGAAATAAACAAAATTGATTTGGATCAGATCCGAGGTTATTTAATTACTGAACTAAGAGATTTAGTTTTGAATCCGATTTGCTACAGTAAACCCTAAATAAACCCGGTCCGATTTTCTACAGTAGCGGTTCGGTTCGCTACAGTGGTTGAACTCGATTTAGGGTTTGTCGATTTTTTTCTTTGGGTTTCATCTTCTTCGCTGGTTCATGTCGCTCACCCAAAACCGCCGTGCGCGATCTCGCGAGCCCGATTCTTCGGCGAGAAATCGCGATCCTAGTGGAAATCTCTGTGGAGAAGCGGGTATAAGTGGAACCCTAGCTCGAGCGCCGCCATAAGTCTCTCCCTTCTTCTTCCTCGCGGAGTGCAGTTTGTCCCTTCTTACTCATGGAGCGTCATCTCTCCCTTGCAGTTGGCGCGACATCGCTTCTGTTTTCTGGAGCACACCGTCGATGAGCACCGTTCAGATCGCGATTAGAGCCCTAGCCGCCGCAGCATCCTCTTCTCTTGTCACCCGTGTGGGAGAAGAGCCACTGCCAAAGCCGTCGTTGCAACCGACGTTGGACGCCATTGCAGCCAGCGTTGGACGCCACTGCTGCCTCCTTTTGCGTGGGTGATCGGAGGAGCCAGAACGCCGCTACTTCCTCCTCATGGTAGATCAGGGAAACCTTCGTGCGAGGAGAGGAGCGAGCGCCGTCCATCGTTCATCGGAGAGACCCGCATCGCCGGCCAAGGACGTGAGTGTCACCGCCCTTGGCTTTTCGATCGCACCGTCGCGCGCCCCCTTTCGCCTGAGTATAGTGGTTACCGCTGCCACCATCGCCCTGTTCTTCTTCGTCCCTGAGAGCAAGGACCAGCCGGAGAAATCCGAGCACCGCCCCTCTGATGGCGTGGGCGCTACAGCTCTTCATTCACAACGAGAGAGAATCACGAGAAACAAGGAAGGAGGAATCGCTGTCTAGCCACTGGGGCTCTTGTGAAGGGCTGCCATTGTTCGGTTAAACGTTCATCAAGGACAACTATTGTCGGAGAAGAAATGTCGTTGATAACTCTTGTGAAGAGCTATCCGACCGTTGCCAATCAATCTCAGTTGTCTGACGACCATCAACAATCTCTATAGAAACTAGTGAAGTTTCCGCAGAACGTTCCATCAATGTCGAAAAGGTTCTGACCATGTGCCCTTTATCGGCAGTCAAAGGTTGATCATCGAAAACTACACCAGAAATACGATTGCCGATAATAATTAGAAAGTTTTAAAAAATGGTCACGACAATCGTTGTTGTGTATTTTCTCGGAATAAGATTTTCTCTTGAATCGATCGTTATCAATCATTGGCTAGTACCGAAGACGATGACACGACTCGTGGCTTCGGAAGCCGTCCAGAAAAAAGCTTGGAATGGATCACCAGTAGAGGCGGAACTTCGATAAGGACCGCTTGATTCATGCCAACTTCGTTCAATGTTATCAATAAGGTACGCATAGAATATTTACTATTTTATGAAATTTTAATTTTCAGTCATGTTTTGTATCTATTATTTTTCTGATATTTGCATGTGTGTGTATAATTTCTTCTTAATTATTATGTTATTTTCGCTATGCACATTTGCAAAATATGGAAACACACGTATTGCACTGGAACGATCCCAACATATAACACATATAATCTATCAAAACAACATGCACCACTCAAAAGTTGAGACAATCAAAATATTTATAATTGATCATTGATATCTATGGAGCATCCCGCATAGGATGGATGACACATTATGAGAACATTTTCAATTGGAAATATCATTGAAACTCTAATACACTATAGGAACATCCTCGATCATAAATATCCTCGAAGTTCCAACACACTCTACGAGTACGAGAACATCTCTAATTGAGAACATCTCTGAAGTTCCAGTGCACACTATGAGAACATATTTGAAGCTTCATCACATACTATGGGAGCATCCCTAATCGAGAACATTTTCGAAGCTCCAATATACTATGGGAAGATCTTCGACCAAAAACATCTTCGAAATTCCATCACACTAGGAATATTTTCAATCAATAACATCTCGAAGCTCCAGTACACAATAGGGATATCCCCAATTGGAAACGTCTCCGAAGGTTTGGTACACTATGAAAACATTCTCGATTAGGAACATCTCCGAAGCTCCAACACATACTATGGGAACATCCCTGAGTAGGAATATCTTTGCAACTCTAGCACACTATATGAACATTTTCAATTAAGAATAGCTCTGTCAAGTTAGACCCCTTCGAAATGGATATCTTAGACCATTCCTAACAAATATGGTCAATAGGCAGGACAGTTAGTAATTGCCACTGGCTACGATTAGATGACCGTGTACAAAGCTCACGGGTGGTAATTGGTTGGTAGTAGATGTACGATACTTGCGCTATCGCCTTCGCTAGCCGACATAGCTCCGTCGACTGAACCGGCAACCGGACTAGTTAGCATCCTACGTGGATGGCTAGATGCCTTAATATAAAAGGATAGGTAAGGATGAAAAATAGAGTACGCGCTCTCTCTCTTTCTCTCATGCGCGCACATTCATTTCTCCATTTACTCCACTCATCAGTCCAATACTAATTTGATCGTCAGAAGAGTCAATACCGATCATTATGAGTGCCCTTTAACTTGTGTTGATGTTCATGTGATGCAGTGGACCTTGTGGCAGGCTAAGGAAGATGGTGAGCTTTACGGGACGGGAGCCTTACGGAGTTGTTGGACCGTTCAACCATTAATTATATTAATCATTCAACTGCTCAATGTCCCCCCTCCCTCCCCCGGTTGACTTTCTTTTGGGGTCTCTGTTGCAGAGAAAAGTCTCTTCGGTACTCTTGAAGTTGCAACTAACAGAGGAACTATTAACTCCAGAATTAAAAACTGATGAATAACGCATGTGTTTCTTCTTTGCTACTAGTTTTTTTAAAACCTCATTAACTCCTTTCACAGTCGAATAAATATCTGACTGGCTCTGATGACAAATAAATCATCCAGCCACTCCCCATTGCATTTTGTTTTCTAAACGACTTACAAATCTCCGTTATAAGTCTACTTTTCAGCAATGCATGATTGTATTATAAAGACCAACATGCTCTTTACATTTGTCTTTATAATTAATTTGACTATTCGAATAGAACTCTTCGAGCAATAGTTTCTTACTAAAAAGTAATACGTGTATCAGGATTAGTAAAATGGACTGTATATAAAACGGGATGAGTATTCCAAGCTTAACTTCCACAAGAGATAGCTTGGTCAGAAATTATGAATCAGAAATTTCCAGCACAAACTCACCTAACAGAGCTGAGCTTTTCAAAGAATTGGTCTTTCCTTTGGAAAAACCTGGTTAAGGTCTTACATACACCTTTCCATGGTTTCGAACAGAAATGAGATTCACAATGGGGAAAGCACATGTTTCTGGTCGGACAGTGGTGCCTTCAGAGGTGCCAAAGCTCGGACATCACTGTTTCAGAGATGTGCCATCGTTCTCATCATGGTCTGAGAGTTGTTCAGATTGCTCATTGATCTGGACCACTGCCTCAGATTGTTTTGCCTGAATTCGACAGACTGAAATCGACATTGGCAAGCATCAGGTTGCAGGGACCAGTCAGTGATTCTCATGGCAATCCGTCTAAAATTTGCAGTAGGATATGACATGACACTTCGATTAATGCTTTCTAACCCAAACAGGATGGTTTTGCACTGTAGAATCCACGAATACATCAATTATCAATACGCACAATGCATCGGAAGCTTCCTTGAGGAGGAAGAGAGTTAGTTCAAAAGTCAACCGGTATGGATTCGGTGGGTCCGTCTGGAGATCAAGAAATGGTACTGCTTTTACAGGATTTCCAGTAGGCCATTCCAAGTATTCAAGGAAGAGAGTTATTTTTTCTAAGTTTCAGCAACCTCTCTCTCTTTTAGCTGTTTTCTTCATTGATTGATCAACAATTAATAAGGAAGCTAGAAAAGGTGTTCCTTAGAAAATAACAATGCACGCACATAGAAATACTGACTCAACTTGCACCCACTCACAGGCCAACTATCATACTAAACAATCAGACAGACAACAGTATGTCTATTTTTTTATTTTTTATTTTGTATAATAAAAAAAACATACTTTATGATAGATAAATACAGTAGCTGCCCCCTCTGCACCTAGTCTGCTTCCCTCTTCTTTGCACCAACAAATCCCCATCAACCGCTGGACTTTACAAGCACCTAATAATTGCTGCCCCCTCGGCCTGGAATTCCAATATCATATTAACGCTAATTATGTCTAATTATGTCATTATCATCGACCAGGGGTGTTATTGGAAATAGGGATAAAATGTAGGGGGTTTTGCGTGATGATGTGGCGGTGCAGTATTAAAATGTAGTGTGATACTTTGCTTGCCGGGATATAACTGGCCAGGACTGACGCCCCCGCCGGGGACCAGACGTCCACCGGACCATTTTGCCCTCCGCCTTGCGGTTATTTGCCATCCGAGCCCCGGTGTCGGTAGGCCAGAATCTGAACCGTCGATGGGAGACCACTCCCCGCGCCTCCGCCGTCGGATCGATGTGCTTCCCCGGGATGGCCGGCTGGCGCGAGCTGTGACGTGGAGGTCGCCTGTTGCGCATCCCGCGCCCGCGTCACAGTCGCATTTCGACGGCGATGGTATGTTCGTTATTTCGGGGACTGCTGCGTGTGCTGTCCTGTCGGAGAAGAATAGCGATAGGGATGGTTGTTTCTGAAAATCGAAAGCGCGTGCAAATTGAAGTGGCATTCCGCCGTCCGATTGGCGGGGCGAAGATCGTTCGATTAACCGAGGGAGTACTAGATCTCAGGAAACGGGAAACGCGAATCGGGAATCGGAGCGCGGGGAATGGCGTATCCGTGGAACGAGTAGGGAGCAGCGTCGTCGGAGGGTGCGGTGTAGGGTCTCGCAGAGACAAGTAGTGAAAAGAGGAAAAATAAATAAATAAATAAATAAAAGTACTGCCAGAAAAGGAAGCGGCCTCGTCGTTAAAGCCGAGTGATTCTCCTGCCCCCGAGCTTTCCTCCTCCGCCCATTTCCTCTTTCTGCTTCTTCCTCGTGGTGTTGGTCCGTGCGATTCTTCTTCGGCTACTCGATTGGGCGCTTGTGGTTCTCCCTTCTCGCAGGATGGCTTTGATATGAAATCTTTTGGTTGTGTCAGTAGAGAGTAGTTGAGGAGCTTCCCGTTGGGGGTAAGTTTCGATTTTGGAGACTTTCGCATGTGTCCTGCTCCGATTTTTTGTGTTGTAGGAGTTTTATTCTGTCTTGATTCCCTTCGTAAATTTGGCTTCTGTCCGATTTTTGATGTGGCTGTAATATATAACTTTTCTCTTTCTATTTCCAGGTCAGTTTTTTGGCCGAGGATTTGAGTTATACTGGTGTGACATAATAGAGATTTGTGCTCGAGGAGTGTAAAGTTTCTGTGAGTGCTAGATCTGTTTGTGTTCCTTGCTGCAGATCTGTGGTTTGGCCGAGAAACGGCGCAGGAGGCCTTTTCTTGTGCAACGGTAGCGGTGAATTCGGAGGCGGAGAAAAAGAGGTGCCTTTACTCCATCTGACGTTGAAGGACTAAGCTACATCCGTTTCAAGAAAAAACAAGGAGAAGAAGGGGTGCCTTTCTAGCTTCTAGGTTTCCGTTTCACGATGTATGAAAACGTCTAGGCATCGAGGGGCCAGAATAGGGGTCATATGCTATTGTAGCCAACTGCTCGCATATTTTAGGAAGTAACCGAGGTTTCGTTGGATTTTTGCTAGGGGTTTGTGGGAGACTGGAATTTCTGGAGCTGCGATCAGGCAAGATTCTGTGTGTACTTAAGTCGCCCTTCAACTTTGAAGTGTGAAACGGAACTGCTGCGTCTGTGTTACTTCTTTGAACTTGACCGTGCCTGTTTTCCTTTCTGAAGAGAAATTCTAAACTGGTTTCATGGCTTTGCCGCCATCAAATAGTTCATCCGCTGTGCTTGGATCAGGTTAGAGCTCTTTATCGTCTTATTATTATTATTATTATTATTATTACGCAATTATCTTTTTTTTTTCTCCCGGAGTTCTCTTTTCTTTCTCATGGTTTTGTCGTTTCGCATTTAATTTTTTTGGGGGCTTCGGAGATGTTTATCATTCGAAATAGAATTCCTAGATTTGGACAATGAGTAAATCTGTTTTCAGTTTCCAAAATTCTCATTCGGATTGAATGTATATTAAGGTTGATCTCGTCCTATCTTAGGTGGTTTCATTTCTGACCATTTTATGCTTTTACGTTTCTTCGAATACTTACTGTAGATCCTTTTCTTAATTAAGCTTTTCTTCGTAGACGGCCTTGTTGAACTAATCTTTTATTTGAAAAATTTTCTGCGACCAATATCACTTGGTTCGGAATAGATTCTGTCAACCAACACTCATCCCTAGACAAATTCTCCTGGATCATTTCCTCTCCAATTAATAGAGTTTAATCTTTAGTTTTTCTTTATAGACAACATCAAATTCACTATATTCATTCATCTACTAACCGCTGGGTAATATGATTGTTCTTGGTTTTAGATGTTACTTTCAAATTAGTTTTTGAACACAGCCCATACTTTTATCCAATCAGGTACTTATGGCGATGTCCTGTACCCAGAACTTTGGAAAGCATGTGCAGGACCATTAGTCACTCTACCCCGTGAAGGTGAAAGGGTTTATTACTTTCCACAAGGCCACATGGAGCAGGTACTGGTTGAATTCTTTTTTACTGCTCGGCTTCTTTATTTCCATCATTTTCTTCATCACGCAAGAACCATCAAGAACCACAGCCTATCTACTTATTTCTGCTGTTTGAAATTGTCCTTTTCATTATCAGAATCCTGTTCCTGCATGTTACTTGTTGGCCCTTGACTTTCTATATTTGGGTGCTTTAATAATTGCTAGGCAGGTAGCCTGTAATCCTTCTTTGAGGCGTACAGTAGCTCTGTTTAGCACAAGTGGAAACTTTTTGTTGTATTTTCTGTATTAAAACTATGTATTTAAGGTGGTTTATTTCGTTTCTGTTTTTGTTTTTAAAGCTTGAAGCATCGACAAATCAAGGGCATGATCAACAGATGCCCTTGTTTGATCTGCCATCAAAGATCCTATGCAAAGTAGTCCATGTGCAGCTTCAGGTTTGTCTCTTCCAAGTCATTTTATGTTAGTGTGCCACAGTACCTATGCTCATTCTTCCAGCCCACTTTTACCAGCCAAATGAGTTAGTTTTTTTATGTGCTAATTTCAGGCTGAAGCAGATACAGACGAAGTTTTTGCTCAGATAACATTGCTACCTGAAGCTGATGTGAGTCTTTTGCTCTTCATCATTTCCTTTTAGATTCTGCCATGATATCAGTAGAAAATAATCATTTGGAAAATAAGAATGACTTGTATAATCTGATTCTTTTACAAATATGATTGTACATACATTGGATTATTATTTCCAGAATGTTCATAATTTTTTTTACCTTAAAGTGATTGGAAAATGTTGATTTGTCGCTTTCCTACTTGTTGTTTGTCCAGCTTTACTTTTGCATCATGTTCTTTCATTCGTTTAACCTATTGGTTTTTCCTTTTTGTGCAATCAGCCAAGCGAGGTTACTAGTCCAGATCCACCACTACCAGAACCTGAAAGGTGCAATGTCCGCTCGTTTTGTAAGGTTCTGACTGCATCAGACACAAGTACACATGGTGGCTTCTCGGTTCTAAGAGGCATGCAGATGAGTGTCTGCCTCTGCTGGTTAGTTGCTACTTTGGGAAATGATTTTTTTATTGTGTACTAATTCTTGTATCAGTTCTATTAATATATTGATTAATGATGAAACTTCCTTGTATTTGTCTCTTCAAATTGTATAGTGACAAATGATTTTTTCTTGGTGTAGGATATGTCCCAGAACCCACCTTGGCAAGAATTGGTTGCTAAAGATCTTCATGGAAATGATTGGCATTTCCGTCACATTTTTCGAGGTTTCTATACATTATGCTGATTATTAAAAGTTGCTTTCTTGCTTTGGTCTTATTAATCTTCCTTTTTAATCTGGATAGATTAAAGATTGGAATGTAGAAAATCCATGGAAATAACACCATACTTTTCATGATATTGCATTGTCACAATCCTGTTTGATTTTTCATGATGTCATTTATTATCTGTGAAATCATTTTTAGAATGGGTTATTATCTGTTTGATTACCACTAGCTGACTTTTTCTAATCTGAGCTTCTCATCTTTCAGGGCAACCTAGGCGCCATCTGCTCACAACTGGTTGGAGTGTTTTTGTGAGCTCAAAAAGATTGGTAGCTGGTGATGCATTTATCTTCTTAAGGTAATAGTTACTTTTGCTGTATTTTGCATGTTTTTTTAAATTATTTTCCAAGATTCATCTAATAATTATACTAAACCCTGATAACTTGGAGAAATAATAACCATGTATCTGTATACTCTTATATTGCAGAGGTGAGAATGATGAACTTCGAGTCGGTGTGAGAAGGCTCATGAGACAAATAAATAACTTGCCATCATCAGTCATATCGAGTCATAGTATGCATGTTGGAGTGCTTGCTACTGCATCTCATGCTATTACTAGTGGGACTCTGTTTTCTGTTTTCTACAAGCCAAGGTTAATTTTTTTTTCATTGTTTACTCTTTCCCTTTTATGCAGGCATGCAACAACATGATTGTCTAGTTGAATTACTATAAAACATGTCACTGGTTGGATTATAAAACTTATATTTAATTTTGCAAAATGCTTGGTTCTCCAGCCAGTCTTGAATTTAATATAATTTAATCACCTTTTGAATGTTTTTCTAGATGAAATCAGAAACAATGATGCATTTATTTTTTGATTTTCTTTTTACTGCTTGAACAACAAATGAGGATTCCTACTATTTTTGTTTTTACAAGAAAAACTGAAGCAATTTATTACGAATGTGTTTATGTTTCAGAACGAGCCGATCAGAGTTCATCGTAAGTGTAAACAAATATCTTGAAGCCAAAAATAACAAATTTTCTGTTGGGATGAGATTTAAGATGAGTTTTGAGGGCGATGAAGCTCCAGAAAGGAGGTACTCTTGACTTTATATATTGTGGCTCAAATACAGTATCCTATTTAACATATAGGAGCAATTTACAATCTTTGGTATTTACAGGTTTAGTGGAACTATCATTGGTGTAGATAAGTCGTCATCATGTCGATGGACAGATTCAGAATGGAGATCCCTAAAGGTAAGGATTTCGTGTTGCTGGCTTAAGACAAGTTTGTGAAGAATAAATTTATACTATCACGCATTGTTAATGTTGGTTATTATGGGTCGTACAACCTCTATATTACCATTTATTCTTGTAAAATGCTTTGATTTATATGTACAGGTTCAATGGGATGAACCTTCATCTATTCCAAGGCCAGATAGAGTTTCACCATGGGAATTGGAACCACTTCTTACAACTACAACATCTCAACCGGCGGTCAGAAACAAACGACCCCGACTGCCAGCTTCATCTGCTCTTACAACTGATGCTACTCCAACATTCGGTAATATTGTTCTCCCACACCTATTTTAGCATGAGATATCTACTTAGTTGATGCCATTTGGACTTTTGGATTCACCAATAACATTGGCCCCCTGCTGGATAAATATGCTTTGAGGAGTAGCATTTTTGTAGTCATCGTGCGAGCATGAGTGAACTCATATAATGTCAAGGGCCACTGACCATGCATTTAGTTGTTGCTAGTCGTAATGATCTTAGTTATGCTATCCTAACCCCAACCATCATCAAATTGATTTCATGACTGCGTTTAAAACTTATCCACCATGCCACGTTCTTGAGTGCCATTAGTTTTATGTCAATGTTTCTCCAGTTTCCCAACCTGCTGAAGTATCACCTGAATATGCTCCTTGTAGTGGTGTCCATGTAATGCTGCAAGTGTGGACTGGAGTTAAGAGAGCTGTTTTAGATGATCCAAAAATTCAGTCTTGTATTTTATATTTGCTAGATGACCTAATTGTCTAACATGAGTTTCATTTATCTTATACAAGAGTGGTTTAGCACTAGAACTGCTGGCTGAAAATCCTCTGGTTGAGTGAATTTTTCTTTTTCACTTGATACAGTGATGTGCTTTTATTAGTGATTCTGTAAGGGCTCAAGTTTTCAAAAGTAACAATTGTTTAAGATGTTTATGGATACTTGATTGTATTGGCCACTAGTATCACTAGACACTTTTCAACTTTAGTCATATGAACAAACGATATAGTAGTCACCATCTATGATACATACGAATCATTTATGTCAGTAGTCAATTTTCTTCAACTTCTTATTTAGTTGTCACACTTTAGTATTTGTTCCTTTCAGGTTTATGGACATCATCTGCTGAAAACACTCAAACTTTATCATTCACAGGGTCACACAGAGGAAAAGAGATATATACACCTTGTCAATCACCTTTGTTCACATCGACATCAAAGCCTGGTTCAATTATGCTTAATGCAAACAATGGGCCATCAGCTGGTAACAGCCCCATGTGCTGGTCCATGAAGACACAAAATCAAATTGATTCCTGCCTGACAGGTATTAATGATGGACAAAGTGAAAGGAAGATGGAAAGTAGTTCAGGCTGTAGGCTGTTTGGGGTCCAGCTAGTTGAGAGCTGGGCAGCTGAAGAAATCTCTGTACCCACTGCCTTTTCTTGTCTGAGAGAGGAACAACCAGTGACATCTTTGGATGTTGATTCAGATCAACAATCTCAGCCATCCAACATTAACCAGTCTGAGACAAATGCACTCAGCAGTGAGCTAGAGAAGCCATGCATGAGGTCAACTCAAGACTCTCAAAATCGACAATTGAGAAGCTGCACTAAGGTAATCAGAAATCAATATTTTTTCTTTCTTTATCATTCTGGATATTAGCAGATTCATATGATACACTAAGTGGTAAATTTTTCCTCTTAATGTTTATGTGCACTTATTTGACAGGTTCACATGCAAGGAATGGCAGTTGGGAGAGCAGTAGATTTGACTAGATTATATGGATATGATGATCTTCGTCTGAAGCTGGAAGAGATGTTCAATATTAAGGGAGAACTCTCCGGCCAAATAAAGAAGTGGGAGGTTGTCTACACTGACGATGAGGATGACATGATGATGGTTGGCGATGATCCATGGCAGTAAGGCTCTAAATCCTTCCCTCTTTTCTCATAAAGTTCCAGGTTTTTTCTATTGACTTCCTAACAAGCTCTTTCTAACCGTCATGGTAAAATTGTTGGACTAATATATCTTTAATGGCATACACTTCCAGTGAGTTCTGCAGCATGGTCAGAAAAATAAATATTTACTCATGTGAGGAGGCCAAAAGGTTGACCCCCAAATCAAGGCTTCCTGCTGTAAGTGAGGTGATTAAGCCTGCATCCAAGAACTCTTTGCCGGACTCAGAAACCACTGATAACAAGCTGGAAGATCAAATGCCGGCTTCTCACTAGGATCACTGGCTTTTGTCCTGCCAGATCATGAATTTTCCTGTGTTAATCAAGGAGGCTAGTGCAAGCAAATGTGCAAAAATTTTGTGCTGTTTGTTCTTTTGCCACTAATTGATGCCATTGCCATTGGGTCACAACAGAAGCAACCAGGAAAGATGGAAGTGAGATGGTGCTTTAGTTTAGGCTACGTGCTTCTTCTATGGGTCATTTCTTCTTTGGTTTGGCCCTTGTAGGTGCGAGAAAAGCCACAACACATCTGCCTTAATAAGTTGACTCATTGCATCATGTCTCTGTTGTGGACCGAGGATAAGGCATTCAATAGGGGGTGTAGAGCACATGTTACCCTCATTCCTTCTTTAGTAGCTACCAAATATATGTACATAGTTAAGGTCTATATCATACTTGCTTTATTGTTTTGTCTGATTGCTTTAAGGGGGTGGCTTTGTTTGATAGTCTTATGATGTGGTTTACCTGTTTTGCGTAGTTATTCTAGTAGTTTGTTTAACTACGTTGAAATTTTAAAAATTAAATAAGATAAAAGTTCTTGTGGAATTATGATTTCCAGTTATTTCTGTTGTCAAATGGAATGGAAAGCAATTGCAGGTTTGGATGTATCTCTTTGGATATCAAAATGCTTTCGTTTGGGGTTGAATTCCTTATCTCAAATCAAACTTTTCTATACAAACTTTAGATCCAAACTGACTTGGTTGAATCTGATCCAATCGCATGAAATTGAGGCACATGATTTGTGTTTCAACACAAGAAGATGAGTGAGGATTGTTTAACTTCGTTAGAGATTAGTACAGTAGTCTCTTTTTAATTTTTCATGGGAAGGGTTGACATTTCTCATCGGTGTGATTTGAAATCAAACTAAAGTGAATTTCTTTGCTCATTGTTGTTTAAAAAAATGATAAAAAAAATAATAAGAAAAATCACAAGAACTAACATGGATGATTTACTTGGTTTAGGCCCAAGTCTTACTCTATAACCAAACAATTCGTTAGGTGGATCAAGTTGGAAATTCCTCTATGAAAGAAATTCCTTGAGGGAGATGGAGGTAAAATATATTCTTACAAATATAAAATAACCACGTAGAAGATATTAGTAAATTTGAGCACCAGAATACTTAGAATGAGCATAGAGAAACAAATATTTGCTATTTGTGCGTTCAAGGTCCCCTTGGACCCTTGTTTGTTGGATCATGAGAGAGGCTAGAGTGGCATGAATAAACTCTATTGTAGATTCAAGGTCGTCTTTTGTTGGATCATGAGAGAGGCTAGAGTGGTTCTCAAGGTGTAACGTAGACGGTGGACATATAATATTACTAGTGTAATGGTCAGGGGTCAATCTCTAGGAGGTGATGATCTGCATTTTCGACCCCGTTATATGCCTAACGCCTGTGTACCTGAATTAACTTTCTTCCATATCTATGGAGCCAGCTCTAGGGTGTTGTTAAGGTAGCGGATCTACGTTTATGAGAGAGGCTAGAGTGGGGTAAATAGACTTTCTCACACTTATGTTTGCCCATTGTCTACAAGGTTAGTATGCACAAAAATAATATATAAAAGTAGTGTATGAAAAATAATACAAAGATAAAATAGAAAATTTAAACTAAATATAGAGATGTTGGGACTGTTGAATGTGACTAGAGAACAACCATTCGTTGATTTTGCTTTCATCTATAATGAGTTAGCACAATGAAATAGATAAAAATAAAATCAAAACACAAGAACAAGAACTAAACCAATACAACATGGTTCATAGTTCCTTTAAAAATTGCTACTTCCAGACCTATGATCCATGGTAGATTACTCCTAAAATCTCTCTATATTTCCTCCCTTTGGATACCTTCCTGAGATTGAACAAATTTTTACAATTCTTGTTGATTATATTGTTGGGTGCGACAAAATTAAAATTGCGCAGCGGAAAATAGGATCCCTTCCGTGATCCATGCGAAAAATTCATACAAGTTAAATCTATGAAATCCAATCCTATCTAATAGGGTATACTTTTATTGCGTGCCCTTCGCTTATCCTGCTCGTCCAAGGATGTTGGATCTCTTGCACGTTCAAGTGTACGTGTCTCTATGCGTATCCACACTAACACTCTTTCACCTTTGGAGAATACTTAGGTTGTGCTAGCAACCTCTTGCCTTTGTGGATTTCGGCCAAGAGAGGAGAGGTGAGGAGAATAATGAACCACTAAGGGTGCGTTTGGTTGGGGGTCATCCGTGATTACCTTGGTTATGTGATTACTTGGTAATCACATAACCAAGGTTATAGGGAATAAAACATAATCTAATGTTGTTTGGTTTCATCTTAAGTAATGAGACAAAACCTTGTTTGTTTGAAGATTTTAATACATTACTTACTTTGGTATTTACTATATTACCCCTAATTCAATTATAATCATTTGTTACAATTAAATTAATTTGATAGTTCATTATTTTTAAAATTAAATTAAATTATTAATTATAATATTGTCTGCACCTGATAAATTAATTTTGAATTATTATTTTTCAACCATAACTTTGTTAAAATATTTTACAAGATGAATTAAGTACATTTTAATTTAAATATTTAAAATTTTATTTTATAAATTATTGAGAGAACACAATTTGATAATGAATGATGGTTGTCATGTATTGGCATGTCTTGCTTAAGAAAGTCAAAAATTGATCCAATTGAAAATGATCGACTAGCTTCTATAATCAATTCAAGCGATAAATTTATATGGCAATTAAAGAAATTGAAACCGATAAATCCCACTACAATAATTAACAATCAATTTATAAATTTCAGCAAAATAACATTAGGCCAATCCAAAATCCATCAGCCATGATGTAAAACAGCTTGCTCCCTTTTTGAAGGAAACACCAGATGGGCGCCAACCATCACTTTGGCATAGGATCACTACGATAAACATGGAACAGAGTCGAAGCCAGAGAAAAACTTCAAACAGTGATAAACTTGTAGCAACAGAGACTGAACATGATCCATGATAAAAACATTCACCACTATACAGATCGCAAGCCTTGCACATGCTCTCGGAAGGTCTAAAAGACAAACTACTAAATCATACATACAGGCAATGGCTCTGCGGACATTTGTGTCTCGGCCAGTATCCTTGAGGCAGTCTCGGCAGCTCTCTTCAGTTCCTTCTGTTTGCACCAAGCCGCATGTCAAGGCTAAAGCCCATAGAAACATTTGCAGTGGAAAGACATGCTGCGATCCCTGTGCTTGAATGGAACTAGTAGCATCAAGACATGTTGCTGCTGAAGTCATTCTGAAATCAAATACATTGAAAAAAATAGAGGAAAATTTGTGGAATGAGCACACGAAATACACGAAACATTTGTATCACAAGTAGTAAAACTTTCAAAAACATTCGTATCACAAATTATTAAATCTTTCAGAAACATAAAACTTTCAGAAACATAAAGCTTTTTGCTTCAAACCTTTTTTCAAAAAAATATCAGGAGGTACCAACAGAAGAGGGCTTGTCGGAGGGCTTGGTGCGGGGATGAACGGAAAGAAAACAGCTTTGATGCGGGGATGAACGGAAAGAAGCACCAACAAAAGAGGGACACTCACGGGAGAAGAGGATCGCTGGAGAGGAGGCACACTCACGGGAGAAGAGGCTCGCTCACGGGCTAGGGTTAGGGCTGTCGCTCGCCGGAGAAAAGGCTCGCTCGCGGGAGAGGAGGCTTTCGCTCGCTGGCTAGGGTTAGGGCTTTCGCTCGCGGGAGAGGAGGCTCGCTCGCGGGAGAGGAGGCTCGCGACGGGAGAGGCTCGCTCGCGACGGGAGAGGCTCGCGACGGGAGAAGATCGGGGACGGGAGAAGAGGCTCGCGACGGGAGAGGTTCGCTCGCGAAGAAGAGGAGGTTTTCGCACAGAGGATCGGGGACGGGGACGCGATCGGGGACGGCTGGGTTTAGGGAAGGATATTTTGGTAAATAAAAATTACTTAACCCCGGAATCAAGAAAAACCTCAGTTTTTCTTGGTTTTCTAATTCCGGATTAGATAACCAAATTTGCTGACGTATGCTGATGTGTCAGGTATCACATATTACCCCGGAATCAGTGATTACCTAAACGAAACAAGGGTTTGATTGATTACCTTAGATGGATAACCAAGGTAATCATAGATTACCTCCAACCAAACGCACCCTAAGAGTTTTTGCAAGAAAAACTTTTTTATATTCATGCCATGAATACCAAAGGTTTTTAGGCTTTTGATATTCTTCATTAATGCATGATTAATCTTATTAATCATGCATGATAACTTCCATGCAAAATAACTCTCTTTTTCTTCAATGCATGATTAATCCATATTAATCATGCATGATGAATCAAAATCCAACTTGGTTTAATTTGAGTCTAACTCAAATTCAACTCATGCATGTAACTTCCTCTCTTCTTTATTGCATGATTAATCCATATTAATCATGCATGATGAATCAAAATCCATTTTAATTTTATTTGAGTCTAACTCAAATTCAACCAATTTGAGTCTAACTCAAGTCTAGGTCATCTTATTCCTTTAGTCAAACTAAAATGAATCTATCTCCAAATAGAGTATTATTTATGTGTGACACAATAGGTTCTTGTAAAGTTGTCAATGTCTCTAAACCCCATTTTAGAAATATAAGCAATGGGCGGCATCTAGTAATGCATCATTGCTGCCCAAGTGACAAGAATGTTGAGATCCGGCATAACCTCCGTGACTACGATAATGTATGACCATGTCCTTCTATCCTCGATATCTAGATTGATCAATGAGGCATAGACTGTGTTATCCTCTTATTAATCTTTATGCTTCTTAATCCCCAAGTAGACTCACTCAAGTAAATGAGCTCAATATCTCATATTGACTCATTTGAGCATGGTCATGTATTTCGTGGTCCTAGCTACTCTATCAAGAGGTCGTAAGATATCACTCCTGTTATATGGGAGGGATAGATCCCATCTACATCATTTACATCCCTCCGCATAATTTATTACATACCCAGTGATTGCCTTTATAGTCCACCTGTTACGGGTGACATTTGACGATACCAAAGAATATAACTCCTTATGTAGGGAACCGTAGTGACTTTAAGTCTAAGGACTATTTATACCAATAGTCACATGAGAAAGTTTATGACACTCATATACCGATCCGTGAAACTTTTTCTGTAACACCAGCCCTTAGGTGGGGCGGCAGATTTTCATGGTGGGTCAATTCAGTATACATTCTCTAATGTATACCTATGTGTCAACTCGATATCCTATATCCATGACTTGTGAGATTAAGTCATCCAGCTGACCCACATGCTAGTCTCAACGCATTAACATCGTCCCTGAATATTAATGCTTGACTTGGAATAATTAAGAGTAGTGTTCTCTACATCATCTCAATATCTATTCAAACAATCGATATGATGTACATTAGAACTAGTTACCCAAAGACATTATTATACTTAGTTATTTGACATAAATATACAGTAAGTATAATAATAAAAAACTTTGCCATTAATAATAATAGAATATAATACAAAAAGTCCCTAGTCAATCATCATATAGAATTAGCTCTAGGGATACTAGTAACATATATAACAACAAATATAAAAATATACAAATGAAATATAAATAATGAACAATTATACAAATGAAACTTTTTTTATTTGCTTGTTGCTTGCTTTTCTTTATTAAGATTGACTCTAGAACACAACAATATTCACCCTAGAATCACCCAAGAACATTGATGCAAAATTCTCCATGAAATGAACTTTTATAAGCCTTTACACGAGTATGGAAATTATTGATTAGCCAACTGCTCTATTACTTCTAAATGATTGCTCCATTATAGCACGTTTGAATTTGACTATTTATTGCAATTTTATCCACTCAAAAGTTCTTTCCTTGTTTCTTAGTTTGGCATCAATCGACTGATACTACCATGATATACTAGTCAATTATCCAGTCGACTGGTTCTCAAAATAAAAATATTCTTTTCACTTCTATTGGCGCCTAAGTTGATTGTTTAGTTGACTACTCTACTAATTGACTACTATAAGCATTAGTCGACTGATCAAACCATGAATGCATCCAACCCACAATTTTGTGATTTCAGATTCTTAATTGATTCGACTATTTCATTAGTCAATTGTCAATCCACATTAGTTATTATTGTAACCTTGAACTCAATTAAATCACAATTTCATGATTTCAAGTTCATTAGTTTATTGCTACTACATCATTAGTTAACTAACATTCTGATTTTAGTCACACTAATGCTAAATTCGTGTTGTGTCAAGAGACATCATATCTTTGGGACTTTCTTATTTGCTTAGTATAAGTGAACCTTGACTTACTAGGCTTTATTCTTGCCTAGTATTTGATTGACTTTAACCCACTAAGACTTCCCATGCTAAGAGATTCATCATTTCTATAAGAAGAGTCAATGCTTCCAAAACTTTAACATGCCAAGAAGCCTCTGTGCATTCAAGACTTCACTATGCCAAAAAGTCTCCATGCTTTTGGGACTTCAACATGCCAATAGGTCTCCACACTTCCAAGACTTCACCATGCCAAGATGACTCCGTACTTCCAAGACTACACCATGCCAAGAGGTCTCCGCACTTCCAAAACTTCACCCTGCTAAGAAGACTCCGTACTTCCAAGACTACACCATGCCAAGAAGCCTTTATGCTTCTAGGATTTTCACTATTTAACATCTAGTCACTATTGACCTACTAGGACATCCATGTAGGACATCCACCATCAAGTATTCCATCCTCATTGACCTACCTGAGCTTTCACTACCAAGTATCCAATCCTCATTAACTTTCCTAGACTTCCTTAACATGCATGCCAAACATTTGGTCCTTTATGACCTGCCTAAACTTTCATTACTTGCCAAATATTCAATCTACCTTGATCTACTTAGACTTCCATTACTTGTCGACATTCAATCTTCAATGACCTATTTGATCCTTCACCTACTAGACAGCTAATCTACCTTATCTAGATTTTCACTATCAATATTTGTTGAACTTCTTTACTGTCAAGCGTATACTCAACTTGGACGTTCTTAGTCTATTTTTCCTTTTGCTAACTATGTATTAGACTTTTCATATGTTGGGATCGTCCCGGTGCAATGCGTGTGTTTGCATATTTTAGAAATGTGCACAGCGGAAATAAAATAATAATAATTAATACTAATTATTACAACACGTGCATGCATAGTCAAGAAACAGCAAGTATAAGATATGGTAGGAATTTAAAATTTTTATAAAATAATAAATTATTCTACGCGTACTTGGCGTATGATGCTAAGCGAGAAGGGCATCAATCGCACAGTCCTCGTCGGAGTCCCGCCTCTACTAGTGATTCACGTGAAGTGATCTTTAGGACGACTTTCAAAGCCTCAAATCGTGTCACAGTCTTCGGTACTAGCCGACGAGCAATAACGGCCAATACAAGAGAAAATTCTAATATCGAAAACATGCAACAACACATGTCGCGATCATTTCTAGGACTTTCTGTAAATCATCAGGAATCAAATTTTGAACAATAAAGAAAAAATAAGAAAAAGGGATCAGAACAATTTGTAGAGAATGGAAAACACCGTAGGCACACGGTGAAACCCTAACAGCTACTCGTGATCCTGAAAATCGCAACTCCTTTGCCCAATGAAGAACTCCACAGAAGCTCCTCCAGCGAACAATTCAGGAACAGCAATAGGGTTGAACGAGGACTCCAAAGGTGACAACACCTGAACCCCCAGCGAAACCCCAATTCGACGGCGGTAAGGGGGTCTAGTGGTGGTAGCAGCAATGGGGAACCTTGTAGTGACGATAACAATGGGAATCTGGCACCAATAGGAGAGGAAGGGAAGAGAGGACTACTGATTCTCAACTTCTTCTCCAACGGATGGCTTCTCCAGCGGTTGATAGAGGGCGCTCAAACTCCGACAAGCTCGACAGCAACGAGGAACAGAGAAAGGAAGTAGAGAACCTTTTAGGGGTTTGTTGCTTCTCTTCACTTGATCTCCTGCCTCAACACTCCATCCCTTCTTATACTCGCAGCCAGCGCGAGGAAAGCAGCGGATGAGCTGGAACCACGGCAAACACATCCGTCCATTCCATCGGACGCGGGCGTCGTGTAAGAAGAAGAACTCACGTACGAAGAAATCGCGGGCGTGGGCTGGGCCCAGAGAAGGGAAAATCGAGTTTTAGGGTTGAACCAGGTTTGGATTGAACCAGACCGGATCATGGTTGCTGTAGCAGACCGGTTCAATTTTGGTTCACTTGGTTCAATGACCAAATGACCTCTAATTTGACCAAACCAGTTTTATTCGATTTATCATCACAAGACAAATCTTCTCATCCCTTTTATTTTGCCAAAATAATTTTCATTATAAACCAAATCAAGTTGGTTTAATTTAGTTCAACATTGAATTACTTGGTTCAATAACCAAGCCTTCTCTGATTTGAACCAAACTAATTTTTCTCGTTGTTTAGTCCAACCAAACTAACATTCTCTTGATTTCAGAATTAAATTCTCAAATTTGTTTCAAGTCCTTCAGAAAACTTCTAGTGTGTGTGACCCAATAGGTTCCTTGTTATGTTGGTCGTCCGCAATTAACCATTAATTACAGAATGATCATGAGTGTCACCTAGTAGTACATCATGATCCCCGATTGATCGAAAAATCAACGATTGATTTTATAATAATTTCTAAACCTTTCAGCAGCTTTAATGAGCGTGTCTCATTCCTTTTACTGTCTTATATCCGCTTGGTTTAGGACATGATTCTAAATATAAAGATCCTAAAAAGTTGTGATCCAATTACAAATTCTCTCATGATATGAATCGTATTATGGACATTCAGTAAATAAGTTTAAGATCTAATCTGTTAGATTTGAGAGGTGTCCTAAGGCAATCGCCTTACGGTTATACTATTTATTAGATAAATAGTAATTCACTGTTTGAGTACACATTCCATATATGTTTGATTGGATCTTAAACTCAAATACTGAATGCCCGCAATACGATTCATAGCGTGAGAGAATTTGTGATTGGATCACAACTAGTGAGCATCTCTACACGTATAATTATGAACGTATTAGAATTATCCCTAGTCGAGGAATTGATGAGCATGGACGTCATTAATTCTGTCGAGACTAGCACGTTTTGAACTCCTTGGTTAGCCAAGCAGTTGATCTCACTATTATCGACATTAGATGTTGAGAGTTAAACATGGATGCTGGTTAAAGGTAACTAGTTCATTGGAGTGACTTGCTTTGAGATTTCATATGGTTTGATACATATGTCAATAAAGATCTCAAGTGTAGCTTAAGTGCGAGTTTCCTTTGACTTGCGATATTCAAATCATCTTGGTCACGGAAGCTTATACTTTGACATCTTAAGCAAGCATCTCCGAGGAGGTGTGGACCCGAGATGATTCGGTATAAGTCGAAGTGTCCGAAGGTATTTAAATAGCCCACAAAGGATTCACCGCTCCTTGGAAAAGGAGACGTATACCTTGCGACCGCTTATCAGGATTGTTACTAAAAGTCTTTGGCCAAAACATTACATGTCAAGAGTACGGTACTCTTGGATACATGTACAAGTAACTTAAATCCACAGGATAAGAAAGCAGCTTGGGCTAGGTGTGACGTAGTCAGCCTAGTGGGGACAGACACATAGACCATGTCCTAAATCAAGCGGGTATAAGATGGTGAAAGGAACGAGACAAGATTCAATGTAGCTGCTGAAAGACTTGGAAAATGTTCTGAAATTAATCGTTGATTTTTCGATCAATTGGGAATTATGATGTACTACTAGGTGCCACTCATGATCGTTCCGTAATTAATGGTTAATTATGGACGCCCAACATAATCGAAAACCTATTGGGTCACACGCACAACAAGTTCTCCGAAGGATTTAAAATGAGTTTGAGAGTTGGATTTTCAGAATGAGAGAGATAAAATCTAGTTAGACCAGATAATGGACAAAATGATGGAACTCGTCTTACGAAGATGAAATCAACAAAATTGATTTCATTCAAATTAGAGGTCATTTGGTTAGTAAACCAAACGATTAGGTTTTGAACCAAAATTAAACCAACTTGGTTTGGTTCATGATGAAAGACATTTTTGCAGAACAGATTTGATAAGTGATGGGTTAGTCTTGAATAACCGTTCTGGTAGATTCTTGTAGAACAAAAATTTTCCGGAAGCGATCTCAAGTTGCCCGATCGTTGGGCTCTTGTGTTTGGTTTACAGGATCCAGGAATAATTTAACTAATTGCGGAAATATTAAATTATACCTTTCTTTCGACGTTTCGGAAGGACGAAGTTTGTACCCGAAGACCTCTTGATCTTCTGCTGTATTCCTCTCCTCTTCTCGAACGTTGTGTGGGCAACGATCCTTCGAGAATTTTCTCCACCAGAATTCTCCTCCGATAGCTTGCTAAAACTTCCTTCCCTTTGCTTAGAGAAAAGAGAAGAAGAAGAGTTGGGGTTTGGTTGCCGAGAAGGTCTCGGCCACCAAGGAGAAGATTTTTGTCTTCTTCTAAAGCCAAGCAAACCCCTTCTTTTATAGCTTAGTCATCCTTTATTTATGGTATAATTAGAGCCATAAATATGGTATGATTGAACCGTAAACTTGGTATAATTTACATCAATCAAATCTGGAGATTTTGGCAAGATTTCGGAATTTTCCTATTCGAACCCGAATCCTTTAATCGATCAAACAATCGATTAAACATCGTAAGTTTTTCTCATTAACACAGGTAATTGATTGGTTGGTCGATTACCATCCTGTTTCTCGCTTGGTAATTGATCAGGTGATCGATTACCAGCATGGTAATCGATCCCTTGATCGATTACTACTCGCGGTGAGGAGAAAACTGGTAATCGATCAGCTGATCGATTACCAAAGTGTGTAATCGATCAGCTGATCGATTACACCCTCTTATTTGGTTCGAATACTTGGTTTCTTCACGAATTCTTCCAAGGTGGACTTGAGGATTCCCAGAGGCTACAGCAGGGACCTAGAGGAGGAATTGGTTTTGGCCTTCCGATGAGCTAAGGCTTCCCATTTTCGCCCCGAACACACAACCTTAGTTCATCAATAATAACTCATACCACTAAAGAGTTATTATCGAACTACCGCACCAATCCCATATTACAATATGGGCTCCTTCTTACTATCAGTACATTAGTCTCCCTGTGTTTAAGATATCGTATGTCCGTCAATTAAAATGAGTTAATGACAACTCGTATTTAATCGACATCTAATCCAAGTGTAGTACCACTCAACCTTATTATCATGCGGACAAGGTTCACCTGTAGGGTTTACATGATAATCCTTATGAGCTCCTCAAGGAGATATCATCAACCTAGATTATAGGACACAGTTTCCTTCTATAATCAACAACACACCATCTACATAATACTACCTCCCAACTCATCGGGCCTATTGATCTATCGATCTAGACCTCACCCTTTGATGAATTAAAGAAGTACATATTAAGCACATGTGTTTGTTATTATATCAGGATTAAGAGTGTAATACCCAAAATTTCCTTCGATAATTTCTGGATATTTATGCATAAAATGTTAGATTAACCATGATAAAAGAAATGAGCATGTAGGTTTTTAAGAAGGACCTAAGATGTTGCTTGTAATGAGTTACAATGCATAAAGGCTTTGCTTGTAATGAGTTACAAGGGAGGAATCACGATTTTATAAGTTCGTCTTCCTCCTCTTGTGGGCGAGGGGTGATAGTAGATTACGTGATAGAAACAAAGCATGGCATGGGCTCTGTTCTTTCTCACTGCGATGCACTCACTGCGATGCACCGCCATCGGCCAATCTCTGCTGCCCGCCAACCGCCGGAGAAGCAAGCGTGGGCACATGGAACCTTAGCTCAAAAGCGCTGAGAGTGCCTCTCCCTTCTTCTTCCCTCTCACCTCGCAGCGCCGTCCCTGTTTTTATAACTGCGAAGGGGGGTAACGCCACTGCCGCCAATTGCCCCAGCCGCATGGGGAGGGTGAAGAAGAAACCCTAGGCCGCGCTTCACGATGGAGAGATCAGATTTCTCCCAATCATGATTTTTCTTCACTGTCGCTGTTGATTGCCCTCTCTTCTCAGCTCCACCATCGCTAGCCGTATAGGAGAGGAGTGTTCGTGCCATCTCTGTTTTGGCCGCTTGATCGAGGAGAGAAACAATATCTGTGGTTGTATGGGAGAAATTGCATTATGTGGTTGTATGGGAGAAGAGGAGAAATCTCGTTTTGTTCGGCCATGTAATGAACATTGTTCACGGAAACTTATGATGTTTCCGGAGAACGTTCTATCATCGTCGGAAAGGTTCTGATCCATTTGTTCTAAATCGGTGGTCAATGATTGACTACCGAAAACTATACCGGGAATACAATTTTTGGTGATAGTTAGAAAGTCTCGAAACGATCGTGACACACGTTGTTGCGTAGTTCTCGAAATAAGACTTCTCTTGATTCGATCGTCATCAATCATCGGCTAGTACCGAAGACGATGATGTGACTCGTGGCTCTTGGTGTGGATCGCCAATAGAGGCAGGACTCCAACGAGGACTACTCGATTGATTCAGCACCGTTCAAACGTCATCCACGAGGTACGGTTTAGAATAATTTATTATTAAAAAAATTTTAAGTTCCTGCCATGCCTTGTACATGTTATTTCCTGCTTATGTATGTGTGTGTTGTGTGATAATTAGTTGTTAATGGGAGTGCTATCAAAGAGTTTGATTTCTCACAAAATCCGACGAACCCTTAGTGTATAAAGAGGTTAATGGGAGTGCGATCGTATTCCTGTAATTATATGTTGATAACATATTAATAAAGAAAATGATATGCCTTTTCTACATTAGTCAAATTATGGTTAGTCAATTGTTCTCCATGAAAGACATGAGAGAAGCAACCTAAATCCTCGGGATTAAGATCTATAGAGATAGATCGAAGAGGTTGCTTGGTCTTTTGCAGTCTACACAAATAGACAAGGTGCTAAAAGGGGTTTAGCATGCTTGAATTAGAGAAAGGTTCACCTTTCGAAGTCTACATGTCCACAGACAAGAGACGAGAGGATTTACATGTGTATGATTCCTTATGCTTTGGCAATAGGATCAATCTTGCATGTTATGATGTGTACGAGACCCGACGTATCGTGTGCTCTGAGTGTCACGAGCGGATACTGGTCAGATCTAGAAATAAATCATTGGGTGACTGTTAAAATAATTATTAAAGTACTTGCGAGGAAATAATGATTTATTTTGGTACATGGAGAAAGTGATATGATTACATGCGGGTATATGGATGCCAGCTACCAGACAGACCAGGATGATTCTGAGTCTCAGTCTGGATACCTATTCATTTTAAATTATGACGCAATAAGTTGAAAGTGTTTCAAATAAGACAACATTGCAGCTTGTGAAGTAGCAAACAAAGCAGCTTGGATCAGGAAGTTCATTTCTGAACTTAGAATGGTTCCAACCATTGTTGAAGCGTTACTTGCTTACTGCGACAACAATGGAGCGATCGCGCAAGCGATGGAACCTAGGTCTCACCGTCAATCCAAACACGTGCTTCGGCGAAATCAATAGATCAAAAGATCATTAGTAGAAGAGAAATACAATTCGAGAAGAATCTCATTAAAAGGAGCCTTGCGAATCCTTTAACCTCTACCTCAAAGTAATTTTGAGGAACAAATAGAGGCGCTTGGTATTGGATACATGAGCGATTGGCCTTAGGCCAAGTGGGAGTCTGTTAGATTTGAGAGGTGTCCTAAGGCAATCACCTTACGGTTATACTATTTATTGGATAAATAGCAATTCACTATTTGAGTACACATTCCATATGTGTTTGATTGGATCTTAAACTCAAATATAGAATGTCCGCAATACGATTCATAGCGTGAGAGAATTTGTGATTGGATCACAACTAGTGAGCATCTCTACACATGTAATTATGAACGTATTGAAATTATCCCTAGTCAAGGAATTGATGAGCGTGGACGTCATCGATTCTATCGAAACTAGCACGTTTTGAACTCCTTGGTTTGCCAAGCAGCTGATCTCACTGCTGTCGACATTAGATGTTGAGAGTTAAATGTGGATGCTGGTTAAAGGTAACCAGTTCATTGGAGTGACCTGTCTTGAGACTTCATATGGTTCTATACATATGTTAATGAAGATCTCAGTGCAGCTTAAGTGCGAGTTTCCTTTGACTTGCGGTATTCAAGTCACCTTGGTCATGGAAGCTTATACTTTGACATCTTAAGTAAGCATCTCCGAGGAGGTGTGGACCCGAGATGATTGGGTATAAGTCGAAGTGTCCGAAGGTGTTTGAATAGCCCACAGAGGATTCATCGCTCCTTGAAAGGAGACGTATACCCTGCGGCCGCTTGTCAAGATTGTTACTAAAAGTCTTTGGCCAAAGCATTACATGTTAAGAGTACGACACTCTTGGACACATGTACAAGTAACTTGAATCCACAGGACAAGAAAGCAGCTTGGGCTAGGTGTGACATAGTTAGCCTAGTGGGGACCGACACATAGACCATGTCCTGAACCAAGTGGGTATAAGACGATGAAAGGAACGAGGTACGATTCAGTGGAGTTATTGAAGGGTTTAGAAGATGTTTTGAAATCAATCGTTGATTTTTCGATCAATTGGGGATCATGATATACTACTAGGTGTCACTCATGATCATTCCGTAATTAATGGTTAATTACGGACGACCAATATAACCAGGAACCTACTGGGTCACACACACTACAAGTTTTTCGAAGGACTTAAAACGAGTTTGAGAATTAGATTCTCAGAACGAGAGAGATAAAATCTGGTTGGACCAGACAAAGGACAAAATCATGGAACTCGTCTTGCAAAGACGAAATGAAATGAAACTGATTTCGTTTAAATCAGAGATCGTTTGGTAGTTGAACCAAAATTGAACCAACTTAGTTTGGTTCATAATGGAAGATATTTTGACAGAACGGATGCGATGAGGAGGTTCATCTTGTGAAGACGAATCGAACAAAACTTGTTTGGGTCAAATCAGAGTTCGTTTGGTTAGTGAACCAAGGGAACCAAGGGAACCAAAGATGAACCCGATTCGGTTGGCTACCGCTGATAAACCCGGTTTAGGGTTTTCTTGGTTTTCCTTTGGGTTTTTTCTTTCCCCGCCCAAGCCGCACTGTAGCTTCTCAAGGGAGGAATCACGATTTTATAAGTTTGTCTTCCTCCTCTTGTGGGCGAGGGGTGATAGCGATTTAGGCTTGATGGAAACCCTAAGGCGCCGACGCTCGTCTTCTCGTGGAGTGTTGTTGTCGCCGACCGAAGGATAGGAAGCCAAAAACCCTAACAGCCATCCTCCTCCTTCCTCCAATCACGATTTCAGCACTGTGGATCTTCTTCAACTCCGCTGCCCACCAACCGCT
>NC_133862.1:982213-996078 GCF_044706935.1 Curcuma longa | reverse complement strand
CCTAGCCCCCAGGATTTTTTGCTGCGGTTCGGTTCTAACCAACCCAGACTTCTGCTGCGACTCTATCACCTAGACCAGCCCAGACTTCACCTGGTGCACTTGACTGTGCTAAGACTTCCGTCTGATCCTCCAAATCAAGACTTCCCTTTGCCTCTCCCACTACTAGAAAAATGTTAATAGACAACGCGGAAAAAGCGTTGTCTTTGTGGGTTAAAAAGCGTTGTAAGAGGCCCTGTTGTAAAAGGGGTCCCTCAACGACAACGCTTTTTAAGCGTTGTCTTTGTTAACATCGACAACACCTTCGCAACGCAAAAAAAGCGTTGTAAATATTACAACGCTTTTTGCGACGCTTTAAAAACGTTGTTTTTAATAGGTATGACAACACATTTTGCAACGGTTAAAAAGCGTTGTAATTTTGTTACAAATTGCTTGGGGTTTGCAACGTTTTTAAAAGCGTTGTCTTTTGATTTTTTTTAGCAGTAAATAAGAAATAATATATTTTGTAAATACAAAACCATTGGCTACAAAATTTACTAAATCACATACAAAACATACAACTTATATTTACACAAAAATCATTCTTACAGCAGGTTCATAACATACAAGTTCATAACACATGTCCATAACATACAACTTATACAAGTTCATAACACAAATTCAAGTTACAACTTCCAACATAAAAGCTCCATAACAGCAGCAGGTCCATAACAAAGGTTTCAACGCAACAGAATATCCTCCAACAGCAGCAGAAATAGAACAGGTGCATCACAACATTAGCAGCACCAAGTAACAGCAGGTGGTGCATCACCAAGTAACAGTAGGTCCATCTGCCAAAGACCAGCCTGCCAAAAGATAATACTCCAACTTATTAACATATAAACTGTTACAGCAGGTTCATAACATATAAATTCATAACACATGTCTATAACATACAACTTATACAAAAGTTGTAGCATCAGGTCTATAACATAAAGGTACAACTTCAAGTTACAACTTCCATAACACAGCAGGTCCATAACATCCATTGATGGTACATAACACAGCAGCTTCTCCATAACCTATCATGCCAATTAGCAGCAGAATAGAATCACACAACATGTGCATCACCAAGTAACAGCAGGTCTATCTGCCAAAGACCACATATATTATAGCCTGTCAAAAGATAACACTAACTTATTCCAGTTACTACATGCACAACATAATACTAACTAATCAAGTTGTAGTAATTAACATAGCATGTCTATAACACAACAGGTGCATTACCAATTAATAACAGATCCATCTGCCAAAGACCACATATATTATAGCCTGTCAAAAATCACATATATTCCAGTTACTACATGCACAAGATAACACTAACTTATCAAGGAGTATATGACACAAAAGAAAGGTTTAATGCAATATATAAAGGTTTAATGCATATAAGTCTTCTAATTATAAAATTTTATGATTAAAAAATGAGTTAAAAAAAGTAAATTAATCTTCCAATATATAAAGGTTTAATGCACTAGAATGAATTTGACCCTCTCTTTTGGTATCAAGTGCAAATAAGTCTACTTAAATCCAGTCTTTTCAACTCTATTCCAGTAAAAAAAAGACTATTATGCTTTTTTGCAAATTTGGTTCAAGTCAAACATGTGAAAGGCCAGTCTTTAGCAGTACCAAGGTCACAATTATTTAGATATTGTGACTCAAATATCCTAATTGATTCAATTTATAAAATTATGGAAAGTATGCTATGTGCCCACCTAATATGGTTAATAAATTAGATCTTAAACAATAAAATTATTTCAACATCTTTGAAATTTGAACAAGTAAAGGATAAAGTAATTTTTTTCATTATCAGCAAATATTTACCTATTTCCCACACATTTTTTGCATATATATCTTCCTTAATTTATTATTATACTTTATTATGAAGGGCTTAAATAAATAGAACAGTTAGATGCTTATGCTGTTTCAGTCCTTTTCAAATACTAATAGCTTACTGTTATGTTTTTCATTAGGTATACTGTACTAGAGAAGTTCAAGACTAAACCATACAAAATATGCCTATAAGGTCATGCTTCAATCGTATAGTCAAAAATATCATATCCTCTTAGACCAACACAGGTTCATAATAATGGTGAAAGGAAACAAAAGGAGTTACTGCGCTCTAACTATAGTGGAAAATCTTGCAAAAGGATAGTGATCACACCAAGTGCCTTGAAATAGAAATAGACGTATTTAAAATATACAAATCCAATCAACTAAACTAATTACAAGCTAAATCCAATACCAGTTTCTAGCAATAACAAGTGGTACCTTCCTCAAATGCTCAAGGGGAATATCACTGACTTTACATAAAGTGATACAAAGCTGAACAGCTGATATCAAGACTCCATGATGCTTTTCTTTCAACAGAGAAGCTGCAGGAGTCGATAATACTCATGCATACTTCCAAGCTATGAAACAATGTCATCAACATACTGATATGCAGAGGAAAATTTTGTTAATAGAACCCAGTCAATCTTATATTTTATCAAAAAAGAAGAAAAGAACAATCAACAAAAATAAATTAAATGAGAATGAAAAAGAAGAATATACAGAACATATAGTGAAGGGGAGCCTTGGCGCAACGGTAATGTTGCTGCCATGTGACCTAGAGGTCACGGGTTCAAAATCCTGGAAACAGCCTCTTGCCAAAGGCAAGGTAAGACTGCGTACAATGGATCCTTTCCCCGGACCCCGCATGGCGGGAGCTTCGTGCACCGGGCTGCCCTTTTTTTATACAGAACATATAGTCATTGTGCTAGCTCTTAACAAAGAAGGTTATGAAAACAAGTAAAGTCCAAGATGAAAATTAGGGGTGCAAACGAATCGAATCGAATAATATAAAAATATTGATACTCGAATTCGAGCTCGAAACATATATATGATATTCGAATTCGATTCGAAGTTCGAAAATATCAATAGTTTTGGCTCGAGTTCGATTCGAAATATGATTCGAGCTCGAGTTCGATTTGAATTATTCGAACCTTATTCGAGTTCGATTCGAAACATAGATATCATATGTACTTAATATTTTATCATACATTTCTAACATAAGTATATAAATAATATTAATGCACCATCTTTAACCTATAGTTGAAGGTTAATTCAACATTCTACGCCATTGAGGAAGCTGAAAATATATCCCTACATTGCACCAAAGGCACTTAAATTGTTTATTGATTTGTCAAACAAAGATGTGTAGAGAGCCATTGGCGCACATTTTCTCAACAATTAGAATTTTCCAGGTACACGAGAATCTAATCGCAAAGAGAAACAGATTAATACTATTGCACAGGCAAATTGATGCACCGAACCCAACAAAGATGCAACAGCGAAGATCACAGAAATAAAGGGTGGAATGGGAGTTTGGTTACCTGAGTGATTGAGGCCAATCAAGACCCAAAATTTGCGAAGGACATCCTACAGTGCCTCATCGGCAACGATCAGTGAATCATCAATCCCGATCGCAGTCTCGTAAACCCTTCTCGCCTCATCCAGCAAACCCTTTTCCTCGTAGCACTCGCCTAAGAGGCAGAAAGCTTTTCCATTTTCGGGGTTCAGTCGAACCGCCTCGAGGAGGTCGGCGATGGCCTGATCGAGACAGCGTCGGTGATTGAGGGCAAGGTGGAGTTCTGCGCGCTTGAAGTGGGCGTCGCCGTGCTCACGGGGTTCGAGGGACTTGAAAGCAGGAGGCGCAAGGGCAGTGTCGAGAGACCGGAGGGCAGGATGGCGGCGGCCGAGGAGGTCTAGGGCAAGGACCTTGAGGATGTGAGGATGGCGACGGCTAGAGGAGGAGGATGGACTCGCGACGGCTGGACAGACTTGCGACGGTCGGACAGACTCGCGACGGCCTGACGGACTCGCGACGGCCTGACGGACTCGCGACGGCTGGAGGAGGAGGATGGACGGAGGAGACGGAGGAGGACGACCGGTCGGACGGACTCGCGACGGACGTCGGAGGAAGACGGACTCAGGAGGCACGCACCGTCAGGGGAGCGCCGGCGGCGCTGGCGATCGCGGTCACGGGGAGGGAATGTCGCGAGACAGAGAGGAGAGAGGAGCGAGCGTGGAGGGGAAAAGAGAAAACCTAAGGGCTGCGAAAATGGGGCGGATAAGAATCGGGGATATAAATCCTCTAAACTCTCAACGACAACTCTCAACGATAATACTTTTAAAAAACGTTGTCTTTGACAAAAAAACCGCTAAAAGACAACGTTTTTGACAACGGTTTTTTAAAAGCGTTGTGGTTGACCCAAAATAAACGCTAATAGACAATGCTTTCAGAACAAACGTTGTCTTTTAATTTTAAAAGACAACGTTTTTGACTAAAAACGTTGTTAAATGAAAAACCACAACGCTTTTGCTAAAAACCGTTGTTTTAGGGGCGTTGTCTATTAACTTTTTTCTAGTAGTGTTTTTTTGCTTTCTTGTGTTTTGGAATGATCAAGAAGGCTCGGGAATGAAATGACACTTGCTCAAGAACTATCCATGAACATTAGCCAAAAATCCTTACTCTTCTTCCATTTATAAGCTTCCTACTGACGTTGGCTTATACTAAGCAATTGACCGCTATGATCCATCAATCAATTGGACCACTATAATCTGAGCAATTGACTATTGATAACATCTTTATTCATTTAATGATTCATTTTTTAGCTTCAACATGTAGCATTTGTTGATTACTAATGCACTAATTGATTGGGTAGTCAATTAGTTCCCAAATAAAAATATTTTATTTATTAGCATTTCAACCTGTGTCGATAGCTCAATCAACTACTCCATCAATCAACTATTATCCTCATCAGTTGACTACTCTAAATCTAAATATAACTAAACTATATTTTTACGATTTTAAGTTCATTAGTTAATTGTTCCTCTTTACTAATCTATTGGAATTCTGATTATAATCACTCTAAGGTTGATTTTTTGCCAAGGGATCCTATGCCTTCAGGACTTCTCCTCATCTTTTTAGTACAAGTTAACCTTAATTGACCATGACTTCATCCTTGCCTAGTAACAAGGTTGCCTCGGAGGTGATCGAAGGATGGTACGAAACACTTAAGAGATTAAAAATTTCTTAATTATGAGATGGACTCTAAGTGAGGAGCATGGAGTGTTTGTTTGTTCTATAGCTTTGATGCTCTATAAAGAGTTTATAGGTGAGTGCATAAGTGATCGATGAAGGATAATGAGAAAAATTCAAAGGACTAGAAATTTAAAGCAAGGTATACTCCAAGTTAATCTGCTAGGAAATGGACTCATTAGTTGAGTAGTAAAAGATGATTGTAGGGATGTATACTGTAAAAGTCTTGCTTTTTGTATAAACATCCATTTTGCAATAATATTATTTTGAGAATTTACCCCGGTCAGAATGTTTGCATTTCTTATGTAATGCAGTTGTCCACTTAATTTATATTGTAGATAACATGGTGGGTTGTGTCACACAGAAGATCATGTTATCAAGTTCCTTGTAAATTATAAACAGGAGCTCACAACCAAGATGGATTGGACAAACCATTGGAGTGGTTGTAGTGTAATTGGTATTAGTCTATCTTGACTATTAAATTACACTAGTACACTTTGTGTGTATTGAGCAGGACCGCTTAAGGTCGTTCGATTTATACTGACTATATAATCGAACTAGATCTCTGTTGCTATGGATGTGCATACTCTTAATCCCGATATAATAACAAACACGTATACTTAGTATATATTTCTTTGATTCATCAAAGGGTGAGATTTAGCTCGTTAAATCAAGAGGCCCGATGAGTTGGGAGATAGTATTATGTATATGGTGTGTTGTTGATTATAGAAGGAAACTGTGTCCTATAATCTAGGCTGATGATGTCCCCTTGAGGAGCTCATAAAGGATTATCATGTAAACCCTGCAGGTGGACTTAGATCCGCATGATAACTAAGGTTGAGTGGTACTACTCTCGGACTCAGAAGTTAATTAATTGAGTTGTCAGTAATTCAATTAATTAACGGACATACGATATCTTAAACACAGGGAGATTAATGCACTCATAGTAAGAAGGAGCCCATACTATAATATGGGATTGGTGCGGTAGTTCAATAATAGCCCTTTAGTGGTATGGGTTATTATTGATGGACTTGAGTTGGGTGTTCAGGGAGAACACAGGAAGCCCAAGCCCATCAGGAGGCCAAATCCAATTCCTCCTCTAGGTCCCTGCTGTAGCCTCTGGATAAAGCCTCGAATCCACCTAAGAGAATTCTGGAAGAATTTCGGATAGGAAATTCTGTTAAGAATTTTTTTTTTTTCTGTTAGAAAAAATTCTGTTAAGAATTTCTGTTAAGAAATTCTGTTAAGAATTTCTGTTACGAAATTCTATTAAAGAATTCTATTTCTTCCGCAGACAAAATTTGTTAAAAATTTTGTTAAGAAATTTTATCAGAAAATAAAGTTTCTTAATTAAGAAATTTTGTTAAGAAATTAATGAAATTTTATTAAGAGATTTTATTAAGAGAAAGATAAAATTTAAACAAGGAAATTTATTAAGAAACTAACAAAATCTTATTAAGAGATTTATTTCTAAATAAATCTAGATAAGATAAGTTTATTAGATTTTTTCTAATAAAATCTTATTAAGAGATTTATTTCTAAATAAATCTAGATAAGATAAGGTTGTTAGATTCTTTCTAATAAAATCTTATCAAGAGATTTATTTCTAAATAAATCTAGATAAGATAAGGTTATTAGATTGTTTCTAATAAATTCTTCTTAAAGATTTTATTAGATTTTTTCTAACTAAATCTGGATAAGAAAATTTATTAGAATCTTTCTTAAATTTCCATGATGGCTTAGCTATATAAAGGAGGGCTTGCAAGAGGGAAAGACAATCAATTCCTAAACTCCTTTTCCCCTTGCTCTAAGTGGCCGGCGCCCCTTTCCTTTCCCCTCCCCCTTTAGCTAGGGCCGGCGCCCCTAAAGGACCTCTCTCCCTTGTTCGCCTACCCCTCTCTTCTCCCTTTCCTTGCTAAGGTCGGCACATAAGGTGAATCCATCATCCTAGGGCCGGCGGCCAAGAAGAAGAAGGAAGAAGAAGAAGAACAAGAGAAGGAGAGGAAGGTTCCCTATTTGCTAGCCATCGGATAGAAGAGATTTGGTGGAGTCATCTCGAAGGTTCGTTGCCCACACAACGTTCGAGAAGAGGAAGAGGAATACAGCAGAAGATCAAGAGGTCTTCGGGTAAAAGTCCCTTACACATCTCAAAGAAGAAAGGTACAATTTATTTATTCCGCTGCATAAATTATTTTTCTTCGTATGGACCCTGAATACCAAACACAAGAGCCCAATGATCTTAATGCATCAATCAACCTCCTAGTTGATTGATTATGAGGGCCACTTGATAAGATTTCATTTTTTAAAAATTTTTGTCCGGCAAGAATTCAACGGAGCGAAATTTCAAGGTTCCCATCACATTTCTCCCACTTGTATTCCTTATCTATTATCTTCATTCTTTCCCCTTATATACATTATTTTATCCCCTTATTCATTAATTCTTTGGCAACCTTTATGAATTTTGCAATTTTATGCATATGATAGTGGTGGAAATTAGAAGAAAAACAAGCCTATGGTAGTGCGTGAACCATAAGTAGCTTGAGAGAGATCCACTATGTAAATGATTATGAGGATGAGCGACCATACTATTTATCCTGTGAGGTTTTTTCTAGTCATCATTCTCAGTTTATTCTGGGTGGATTGAAATTGCTATTTTGCTGATCCATGTAAGAATTGAATTCTGAATTGCGTGGGTTTCTAGAATTTGGCACTCTTATTTAACTGGTTGTTGTAATTTTCTGATTTGATTGATTTTGTTAGGGTGGAAAATAATGTAGATTAGTTTACTTTCATGGGACGTGAAAGAATAAGTGTGGGGATTTGATAAGTGACATTTTTATCGAGTAAATTAGGATTAGATTGGGTCATTTTTTATTATATTTCATGCAATAATTGGGTTGTTAAGCTTGATTCTTATCTTGGATGAAATTATGCCTTCATTCTATTTTTTCATGAATTTTTGGTAATTATCGATATTAATTTTGTGATCTCTGATTTTTTCAGGAATTAGAATAAAAGGAATGGCTCAATTGCAATTATGATTTGAGTCCGAGTCAATTTGGATTTAATTTGGCTCGATCAGATTCGAAATTAGCTTGGTTGAAGCTGCTAGTCCAACTTGAGTGCGGTTCAAGATCAAATTCAATCATTTAAAGTTAGTTCAGCTCAACCTAAAGATAAATTCTAGCTTAATCAATTGAATTTGGCTCAACTCAAACAAAACCCAAGTTCAGCTTCATCACATTGGGTTTACCCGGTTCAGTCACATGGTTCAGCCTTGGTTCAAATCTTCGGTTCATTGGGTTTAGGGTTCACTTATAAGCTTCTCCGGCTCAATCACGTGAAAGGGGGGGCACAAGATTGTGTCTACTGTACTCTTCTCCATCGCGATTTTTCCACTGTTCATCATCTTCGCCGAGCTTTCCCCCTTCCTCCTTTCGATCAGTGCAAAGCAAGGGCGTCTCCACCTCCGGACGAAGAGCGCCAACACCACCGTGGGAGTCTCGCCGACGTGGTTGTGAACGCGAGGTCTCCTTGTCCCCGTCCGCTGCGGAAAATCATTGAGAGTGGCCAGCTCCGACGATTGGCGTTGACGTCCATCCTGGCACAGTAGAGAGCAAGCCGTGAGTGGTTGCTTTGGAGAGTCCTCTATCCCTTTGCATCCACCGGTGTTCCGAGCAGAGGGACCTTCGCCGACGTGGTTGCGAACGCGAGGAAATCCCCTGTTCTGAGCTCTGATCATTCTCCTCCAACGATGAAGCAAGGTAAGGTTGTTCGGTTCTTGTTCTGATTTTCTGTTCGTGGACAGCAAGAAGCAGAGCAAATGCTGAGATTCGGATCCTAGCTTCTCCGATCAGTCCTCACCAGATTTGTCCAGTTCCGACGAGGTCATCAGTTCCGTTGGTACTTTCAACCGGAGATTGCTGAGGCTTCAGTTCTATGCTAATTGGAAGTGGGAAGAAATCCTAAATCCATTCTTCTCTGTTAATTCTCTGTTAATGCTTTGTGATTGTTAGTTTCCTTAGTTCTGTTTGTTCCACTTACGACACCAAACCCCCCCCCCCCTTTGTGAATAGATTGTGCTTAACAATTTTGCTCTAACCTGTAAATATCTAACCCTAATTCTAACATTACTTCCTAATCGATCTCTAATGTTAACTTATTCTGTGTCACTGGTTGCTAGCTAATGAAATCAAATGTTGGATTAACCATCTCATGTCGAATATGAATTGGGATTCAAATTTGTGTGTTGTGTTGTTAAGTGGTTGGATGTGGCATGATGTGGAACCTAGGTTGTGTGATAAATTTGTGCTTATGAGTGGAACTCGTGGTGAATATTGGACTTGCATTATGAGTAATTGATTGATGTTCAATTGAGATAATGATGTGATGAACATGTTCCATTTGCTATTGTAGTGAACCGGTTGTGTAGCATGCTATTGTGTTGTTGTAGATAGGAATAAAACTTGTGAATTGAGAATTGTATATGTTAATTTAGTGTACATTAGTGTATTTGATTATTGTATGTATTTGTATATGTGCTTGTATGTTGTATTGTGTTATGAAGTTGAATAATGCTTGTGAATAAGAAGTATAGATTGTAAAGTATGTTGTATGATATTGTAACTTAGTTGTTGTATGAGATTGTTTGAGAGATTCATGTTTGTATATTTTATGTAGGTTAAGTGGTGTATGTTGTAAGTTATAGTGATTGTATGATGCATGCTGAATAATTGTATGCTTATGAATAAATTGTGTGAACATAATTTGTATTATATGTCATATGTGATCGATGTTGTATGTTTATTCAGAACAATATTGTAGTTGTGTAATGGTGTGTGTTGTATGTATAATATACACTTGCTGTCGAAAAGGGGCAAGTGACTTAGTGGATTGCCTAGAGGAAACGGTCAAGTACCGTGGGCCTTGGAGTAGCAGCGTTGCGCTGTGAACCAAGTAAAAACAAACTTGTCTTTTCTTTACCTTGCATTTTATTCTTACGTTTCCGCTATCATATTCTGTATTCGCTTCCGTACGCGCTCGTAGTTTTCCAAAATTTGAAAAGCGTGCAACACGCTATTCATCCCCCTCTAGCGTGTTCCAGCGATCCTACATGGTCAAGGACCGTGGGCCTTGGAGTTGTAGCCTTGGACTTTGAACCAAGTAAATAAAAGCGTCATTTACTCCTTTTATTTTTGCTTTTCATTTCAACTACTTCCGTAAGTTTTTCATTAAATCGCTTCTGCACGTACTTCAAACTACGATCTTATTAAAAGTCGAAAAGCGTTAAACATGCTATTCACCCTCCTTTAACGTGTTCTTGATCCTATATTTTCCACTGTGACTCCTATCTCCATGGTAAGTGTGCCTGCATATACATCAATTTTCATCCTCGCAGTCTTCAAAAATGGTCTCTTAAGAATAAGTGGCGATCTATGTGCCAAATAGTCACCCTCCATATCCAGGATATAAAAATCTGTAGGAAAAATTAATTCTTTTACTTTTACAAGCACATCTTCAATCATTCCAGCTGGGTGAATTTGGCTCCTATCTGCTAATTGAATAACCACTCCTGTAGGTTGCATAGGACCTATCCCAAGCATTTGAAAAACTGATCTAGGCATCACATTAATTGAATCTCCCAAATCTAACATAGCATCCTGAAATGTATTTCTTCCAATCTCACATGATATGGTAAATACCCCTGGGTCTTCACATTTCTGAGGGACTGGATGTTTCTGAGGAACTGGATGAATAATGGTTGATACATTCTTCCCCATGTTTATCAATACATTTCCCTTGAGCTTCTTTTTGTGCACATAAAAATCTTTAAGAAATTTTACATATTTAGGGATTGCTTGATCATGGTTAGCAAGGGCACATTTACCTCCACTTTACTGAACAAGTTTATCAATTCTTGAAATTCTTTGGATTTCTCCTCCTCTACGCTCCTTCTAGCTTTGATTTTTCGTTGGGGAAAGGGCAAAGGAATCCTTGGTTCTACCCCTTGAGCTGAATTTTATGTTGTTGAAATAGAGGCTGAATTCTGAGTTGGTTTACTGCTGTTTGACAACCCTAGATTTGTATGTATATGTGTCACGAATAGGGTTTCAAATTAGAATTTATAAATTTATCAAAAACCTATAATAAATTCAAATAAATGAAGTATAGGGGCCTCGAGTCGTATTTTTCCAAGGACTAGTAGAAAATTGATTGATTTGAGCTTTCTAGTATCGTTCTTTTTGGGTTTTCAATGAAAATGAGGTTTTGAAATAAAGTGCAAATTAAAATTGGCAAGTAAATGAATAATGCAATTCGTTAATCTAAAAGTGAAACCCTAAAACAAGCTAAACTCTAAATCAAGCTAAACCCTAATGCAAACTCGGATTCAACAGTAGCTATCAAAATGGTTTTCACATTTCCATGGTACAAGCAAGGAATCAAACAACTAAAATCACTTAAACCTAGTTAACTAATCCTAAAATGCAAGCAATTTGCTTAATCCTAGCTATCTAGCTTCTGGTACTCCAAGAGGAGTTTGGCACGCAACAGTAACCGAAACCGTATCAATCAGCCCTTAAAACTAGAAATTCAAGTACAATGACACTAGAACAAATCCAAAACAAACTTAACTAACAAGAGTATTTAACCACACGGATTCAATTTAATAGCTGGATAGTAATTTCATCAACTACAAATTCAATCAGAACAAAAAAAAGTTCAGAAATCAGAAATATAACAGAAACAGAAACATCCACAATTCCTCTTCCCTTGCTCCATCGATTTGGTGTCAAACAAAACGTTTAATCCAACAATGTTGGCTTCAAAAATCCCTTTGGAATCTTCAAAGTGGTTGATGGCTTTGTTGCTCACAGTCGAACCCTGAAAAACGCTGAAGAAACCCTCTGTGGCGCGGACAGAAGCTGCGCGAAGCAAATATGAGCTGCAAAACTGAAATTCCTCCTTCCTCCTTGCGCTGATGGTCTCTCTGAAACCTTGGACGTGCCGCGCAATCCTCCGAGAACCCCTCGTCGATGCGCTATGTCTAAAGGTGCAACAGCTCACCGGAACTCGAAGGAACAGGGGTGGCGACGCCGGAAGAACCCCCACCGGCGTGCGTTGTCCAACCGCCGAATGTCGCTCAACAAACCAGTTTCGGACTCCTCAGGGACCGACGAAGGCAATGGAAGAAGATTAGGTGGATGGGGATGGCCTTATCTGTATGCCGCGCGGCAGAGGATGGCTTCCGCAGGGATGATGAACAGTGCGCAGCCACTGTTCATCCGATTAAAACCATGGTTTTATACTGCTGATTAAACCATTAATCTCAGCCGTTGATTCTTGATCTAACGATGCAGGCTTGATCTGGGGTTTAGGGCAGTCTAGGGCTTCCAAAATTTTTAGGGATTTTGATCGGGCTTGATCTAGGTCATGTCCTCCATGTTGGCTTGATCAATTTGGGCAAATTGGCTCGATTTGACCACGATTAAGCTCGAGTTTGATCCGATTTGAGCCCTAAAATCAATTAAAATTCAATTAATGCCAAAAATTGTCATTAAATCATGAAAATTATAATCAAGCTTCAGATTATGCAATATAGGATAATTAAGATCAAATTGATTCATTTTATAATTTATTTTCATATAAAAGCCCAAAATTGAATTGATTAAAATCATAAAAACCCTAAGTCATCAAATTCCCCCACACTTACCCTTGAGCGTTCCGCTCAAGCCAATAAAATAAACTAAGATCGTACCCCCTCTAGATCATTCTCAATCATGATTAGAAACAGTTAAAAGGGAATTATCTAAGTTGTAGAGTCTCAAAAGCTTAAATCCATGGACTAACCTTTATATTTGGTTAACTGCATAGTAAATTTCATCCTTCATTACTAATTGAGATAAATGTATCACATTAAATCTCACAAGGTTATTTTCAGCAAATAATATCAGTGGCTCTCATCCTACATTCTAATTCATGATCAAAAGGAAATGGATCTCACTCAAGCAACTCAAGTTCATGCATTACCATAGGCTTGCTTGTTTTCTACTCTCCACTACCATTCTTAATTTGGAATCCACATATACTAGGCTTACTGAAAATTTAAGAAAGCAATAACTGAAACAAAGGAATTAGGAAATGTAGAAAGATAAATTCAAGAGAAAAGGATTTTCAAGGATAAACTAAAGGAAGTGGTAGACATGAGCATAAGTAAATGCTATCAATGAACCTTGCCCTCCTTCCCAATTTCTTTCTCTTGTATTCCATTTGTTTCTGTGTATTCTTCAAGTCTATGAATCAATTTTGAGCCAAATCTCTGAAATTCTCCTTCTTGATACAAACTCCTCACTTCTTCTTCTTCTTTTCTCTTCTTCACCCCAAATGTGTCATTTTGCTTTTCCTCTTCAAATCAAGCCCAATTCTTCCACATCTGGATTTCACAATAAGAAATAGCATCCAATTATCAGAAACTAAAATTCACTTCACATGAAACTGCAATTTCAATGTATCAATGGCACGCTTAATTCTGAAAATTATTGAAATTGAGTTTGAAACTTTGCTTGTTCTCTCTTGTTTCTTGCTGTTTTGCCTCCATTATTTTTCCATCATGAAGCTTGATTGATAATGCTAATATCCATGCAAAGTTCTGTGCAATTCAAATTCGGATCAATAGCTCAAAAATTGTAGGAGTGGGCTGAAAAAACCAAACTATTTTTTTGGTTTTTCTGAATTTTTTTTTCTGTTTTGG
>NC_133862.1:978648-982113 GCF_044706935.1 Curcuma longa | reverse complement strand
CATATAACAGCTATATACAAATAATAATTATCTTCTAACATTTATTTTGTTGTGATATGCTTCATTCTGACCCAAATAATGTATTTGAAACTTTTGCATTTTTGTTTTCTCTGTTAATATATATTTTTATACTGTAATCATTACCTGTTTTGATTTGTGCAGTTCTTTAACACTCCACCATACGCATGTGAACCATCAAGCCTCCCAAAGTATCCACCAAGCAAGGAGATGGATGCTAAACTGAGAGATGAAGAAGCAAGAAGGTATTCACAATTATTCTTACTGATTTCTTTTGTTTATTCCCAATGGATCATGGAAAATGAATCACTTCCCTTTGCCTCCTGAAATCGCCTTTTAAAATATAGTTTCCCCTATAGGCTATCTCTGTTTTGTTAAAAAAAAATATACGGTTTGTTTTGAATGAAATATATGGTCTTGCTTCTGCCGTTTAAGAAAATAATACTATATTCTGCTTGTCTGTGTAGCTTTTGGAATATGTTGTTATCTTGGAACTGCTTTTCTATGGGTGGTCAATGTCCTGCGAAGACACCATCATAATGACACTCAAGATAGGGTCAAATGGTAAAACGACATAAGTAACATGGTAGCTTCTTTTTAGAAATTCAATGCTCATGCTGATATGCAGGTATCTTAGTTTTATATATGTATTTATATGTACAAAACTATGTTAGTTCACTTTTTTCGCATCTACATCCGTTTGCTGAAAAAGTCTCTTGCCTTTTAGGAACAGATGAGGACGAAGAGGATGATGATGATTCAGATGAGGACGAAGAGGATGATGATGAACAAGATGGCGAAGACTAGGAAGAGGACGATGGGGCTGAAGGTGATCCTTCTGAGGATGAAAACGTTGAGGGATTGTGTAATATGTTGCAAGAAGAATATTTGTGTTAGTTACTTTTGGTTATTTATAAATATTGAGGTGATTAAATATATCGGTGCTTTTCTATTTGTGATTTGTTTGGTGAATTTATAATATTATGATAATTTTATCATCTTGCTCGATCATAATTTATAAACAACATAAAAAAAATAAGTGTTATTACGTTTTAAGACATGATATTATTACATCGGTCGAAAATCGTTGTTAAAATTGATGTTAAACAGATATTACATCGGTTTTACACCGTTGCAGAACTAATGTCGTTGAGTGATATTACATCGGTCGAAAACCGTTGTTAAAATTGATGTTAAACATATATTACATCGGTTTTACACCGTTGCAAAATCGATGTCGTTGTGATATTACATCGGTCGAAAACCGTTGTTAAAATTGATGTTAAACAGATATTACATCGGTTTTACACCGTTGCGAAATCGATGTCGTTGAGTGATATTACATCGGTATCTAAATAGCAACATTAGCACAATAAAAATTTTATGTATTCTACCAAAAACCTAACACCAACCATAACATTTCTAAGCATATGAGGTAGAAACTACCTTTGATAAGCATCATGAAAATTAACCTGAAAAAATTTTTCTAACATGAAAATTAACCTATACAGGGAAAATTAACATATACAGGGAAAATTAACCTTGACAGATAAAATTAACCTTGATAGGCCAGCGCCGGCAAGGGTTGGCCAGCACCGACAAGGGGCGGCCAGCGCCAGCCAGGGGCGGCCAGCGCCGGCAAGGGGCTGGCCAGCGCTGGCAAGGAGCTGGCCAGCGCCGACAAGGGCTGGCCAGCGCCGGCAAGGGGCGGCCAGCGCCGGCAAGGGGCGGCCAGCGCCGGCAGGGGCGGCTAGCGCCGACAAGGGGCGGCCAGCACTGGCCAGGGGCGGCCACCGCCGGCCAGGGGTGGCCAGCACCGGCAAGGGGCGGCCAGCGCCGGCAAGGGCTGGCCAGTGCCGGCAAGGGATGGCCAGCGCCGGCAAGGGGCGGCCAACGCCGGCCAGGGGCGGCTAGCGACGCCTGACGGTGGCCAGGGACAGGTAGCACCGCCCAACGTCCGACGATGTCTCTCCAGCGGGGCCGACGGCAAAAAACACAGAAGAAAAGAGGAAAAATGAAGGAGGAAGCTTACCACGTGAGGAGGAAAGATTTCGGAGAGATCTCGGCGAGAAATCAGCGAGATCCGGCGAGGGAGAACTTCGGCGAGGGAGAGATTCGGCGAAATCAACGAGATCCGGCGAGGGAGAGCTTCGGTGAGGGAGAAATCCGGCGAGGGGGAGAGATCCGGCGAGGGAAAGATCCGGCGACGGAGAGAGGGAGAGATTCGGCGAGATATCCGGCGAGAGTTTAGCTTCAGCGAGAGAGACAGCTGCAGTAGAAACTTCGCGTGGGAGAAGAAAAGAGAAGTTCAGATCTAGGGTTTAAGTGAGTTTTTTGCGACGAAAATGAATTCGTCGCCAATTTGGCGATGAACAGGCTATTCGTCGCCAATTTGGCGAAATTCGTCGCCAAATTGGCGACGAATAGGCTGTTCGTTGCCAAGTTCGCGTGAGAGAAGAAAAGTAAAGTTCGGTTGTAGGATTTTTTGCGATAAAAAATAATTCGTCGTCAAATTGGTTGCCAATTTGGCGACGAACAATCAAATTCGTTGCCAAATTGGCGACGAATAGGCTGTTCGTCGCCAAGTTCGCATGGGAGAAGAAAAGAAAAGTTCGGATGTAGGGTTTTTTGCGACAAAAACTAATTCATCGCCAAATTAACGATGAACATTTTATTCGTCGCCAAATTGGTGACAAAAAGCTTGTTTGTCGCCAATTTATGACGAATTTGGCGACGAATTATTTTTTTGCAATGAATTTTGTGACGAATATATTGAGTTGCTAAATTGGCAACTAATATTTATTTCGTCGTAAATTTTGTTACAGATTAGCGATGAAATTTGGATTCGTCCCAAATGTCATTGCTAATTGGCGATGAAAATTATTCGTCCCAAAAATTCATCGCAAAATACCTATTTTTTTGTAGTTAACTTTAGATCTCCAGTGAAACCCTGGGTTAGATCGACGCCTAATGTTCCCCTTCGGAAATGCGTCCTGACCCACTCTTCTCAGGAGAGATTAGCTTGTGTCAACCAAGTCCTCCAAACTTATTGGACTTTTGTTCGGCTCTGTCCTTAGCCCCCAGGATTTGTTGTTGTGGCTTGGTCCTCCAGACTGCCCAGACATCACTATGTCCTCTGGTCCTCCTGACCGTACACGACTGGATTTGTGCCACGCTCCCCGGTCCTCCTAACCCTGCATGAACTTTCACCTGGCGCTCTTGACTCTAACAAGTCTTCTGCTTGATCCTCCAGACCAAGACTTGTCCATGCCTAGCAGCAATTAGGACTTAGTCCTTTTCCTAGCGTCAACTAGGACTTTGTTCAAACTTGTGCTCCCTGCACACTTAGATTAGCACTGTTAGCTCAACACACACTTAACTTGAACCTAGTGTCATTACCAAAACTAAGGTTCATGTTAAGATCGGTTGGTTCGCTAGAGGGGGGTG
>NC_133862.1:974668-978548 GCF_044706935.1 Curcuma longa | reverse complement strand
ATCCAAATCGGACGGTCAATGTATCCCTTTGTTTGAATCGAGGGTGTCGATGCAAAGAGATAAACGGTTCTACGTTGAACCGGCGAGGTAGCGTTGGACACCAAAACCCTCGGGGTCTCCGCTCGGTGGGTGGCGGCCGTAGAGACTGGATCGCTCGTAGGAAGGAGCACGGAGGATGGCGAGCGGCGCGAATGTGGTTCTCGATGACGTTCCGTCGCTGGATCTGATGACCCGCCATGGAGGACTCCACCGTTCCCTCGCCTGTCGCCTCTCCTTGCCTTCAGTTAGATTAGGTTAACTCTCTCCCAGAGCAGCTCTGTCCTCATTGATCTGATTCCAACGCATCTTCCATGTTTCTTCCTCGTTGCCTCCGTCGCACCTCGAGTCGCTCCGATTCCTCCGCGGTTCGCTGCTTTTTTAGGAGCTTTTTTTTTTTTTTTGTTTAGAATCCGTTGCCGGTTCTGCCCTGGAACTATGGATTCCTCTGGAGGGAACTCCGATCCGTACTCCGTATAGCGGCGGCGCTTGGGGTCTGCCAAGGAGGTTCGGCTTCCTGCCCTCCAATTTCATCCAGGCGCCGCTCTTTGCGCTGCTGGAGTACTCCGGGATCCTTCGTGTGCGGTCGGTCCATTTGGAGAGTGAGACCTCGATCGGACCTGGTCGGATCGAGGATCCCGGCTTCGCCGGTGGCCGTGGTGCTGGGGAGGTGTAGATAAAGATAATCGGGGTCGGGGATGAGGATGGTTTCGGGGTCGGGACTAGCCAGGCGCAGAGCTTGGAGGAGGATGCGATTCCGAGTGGTAGCGGTCTTCAGGGGGAGTTGCACGGTGGTTCGTCTCAGTGGCGGGGTAGAGATGGAGAGAGTGATATTGGCGTCGTGGAGGTTAGTTCGTCTTCTTCGGCTTTACCGATTTCCATCCCGAGTGGCGTTGGTCCAAGCTCAGATGGTGAGGTGAGTGCTGCTGGTGGTAACAACAGGGATTCCTCGTACCAGAGATATGAAATACAGGAAGTCGCAAGGTGGATTGAGCAAGTACTTCCTTTCTCGTTGCTCCTGTTGGTGGTGTTCATCCGGCAGCATCTGCAAGGTAATGTATTTCTATTGTAAACTTGATGGATATCTTTTATAACCTTATATACTTTAACTGTTCATACCTTTCACACTCTATGTCACTCGTCTCTGTATGTAGTTGACGTTGTATTTTTTTCCATAAACATCGAATGCCATCTCATAATTCACTTTAGTAAATGAATGCCATTGACTATTGCTCACAGAGAATAACATTTACTTCATGGTGGCACATATTTTTCCTTCCACTCAACCACAGATCTTTGGGCGAAGAATAACTTCTGTCACTATGTGAGGATGGAACACAGCCATCTACAATCCCAGTCATTTATCTTGATGGTTTCTGATTGGTGACGTTGTTCTTGTGATTATTTCAGTAGTAAGTATTGAAGAGGAAGTTTGTTGTAGGCACAAGGTGCACAATGTAGTGGTGTTCTATGTAACTCTGACTTTTGCACATGACCATTAGGGATAGGTGTTTGCATGTTTGCTTGGAGTGTTGATATCTGTCACAGGTATAGAGTGGTATACAAAGAGTCTTAAGTATCAGAGATGGTGTTTGCCTAGATAATATGGATTTCTTTTTATAATAATTGTTTATGTTTCAATAAATTTTGCAGTGAAATGGTGAATTGGAAGTTCATTAAGTTGTCTAAACTAAGAACACTTTTTTTTAAAGTTTTGTTTAGAAAACCAGATACGAAGGCAAATCTTTTGTACCTCTAGTCTGGTGCCACTCTATTTTCATATAATCATTACTTTTGCTGAGGAGCAATTGGATACAGTGTTAGGGCTCAACTAGACTGTGAGAAAAAGGGAAAATGAATGCTCCAATAAAGACTTAGGATCTCCATGTTCACTCTTTTTTTTTCTCATCCTAGATTTTCCTATAAGTGAAAATAGCTTCATGCCTTTTATGGATCTAACTTAAATATTTGGATATTGACCAAATTTAAATTTACTTGAAGATTTTGCTTCTGGCACAATTTGTGGTTCTTCTAGAACTAGGCCATACTTAGCAAATACAGATTTGTGTTGATGCATTCAATAGATGATTCCATGTGCTCACATGATGAGTAATTTTATGGATATGTAGACTCTAGAAAATTGTTATTGGCTTATAATTTTTCCATAATTTTATATTTTTGCTATTTTGTGTTCTAATATTCTTTCATATGAAGATTTATGCTTGTTGTTCTCTCTTTTTTGCCATTCAACTTTACATTGTATAATTTTGGAAAATTATGCACAGGTTTCTTCGTTACAATCTGGATGGCTGCTGTGATGTTTAAGTCAAATGATATTTTGAGAAAACAAACTGCTTTAAAGGTTGGCACTGAATTGTTGTTTCTTTTGCGAAATCTTAGAGTTCTTCTGTCACCTTGTTTTTACTCGGATAGAAATTTGACTAAATATCACAAGAAATTTATTAGGACCACTAATATATCATATTTTATTAACGTATGTAGGGCCTTGAGATTGTTTAATTCAAACAAGGGAAGGAAAGGTCGGAAAAAATCAGTGTGGGAAATACTACAGGTATGTGTAATTATGTTTGATATGGTCTTGATGTGTGTATTTGTCTTTTAACTGATAGTGGAGTCCAATTACCACAGGCACCTCGACAACCAGATGGGAAACAATGTGGTTATTATGTGATGAGATTTATGAGACAGATTATTGTAGAAATTGAAACTATTGAAAGAGATGGACTACGATCAATAGTACTTGTTCAAATCACTTCAAATAAACCATTTATCATTTTGCAAAGTCAGTGTTGATTGTTTTTCCAATTAACTTAATCTATATGTGTGTTCATAGTTTAAGGCAGCTGAGTACACTCGGGCAGAAATTGATGAGGTGCGTTCAGAGGTGGCAGACTGTATACAAGATCATATTTATGAGTAGGTATGGAATGCTGATCTCCATAATTCCATTTATTTATAATATATATATTTGTTTGTGATTAATTCTGCTGCTGTTGTTGGTCCATACTTGGTGATGCTATGCTATGTATTTGGCAGATGGACCTGTTCTATTTCTGCTGCTGATACTTGGTGATGTTAATGTTGTGTCCATACTTGGTGATGCACTTGCTGTTACTTGGTGCTGCTAATGTTGTGATGATATTCTGTTGCTGTTGGAGGATATTCTGTTGTAATGATATTTCTGCTGCTGTTGGAGCTTCTATGTTGGAAGTTATGGACCTGCTGCTGTTATGGACCTGTTGTAATGATATTTCTGTTGCTGTTGGTGATGCACTTGCTGTTATGGACCTGCTGCTGTTATGGAGCTTCTATGTTGGAAGTTGTAACTTGAATTTGTGTTATGAACTTGTATAAGTTGTATGTTATCGACCTGCTGTATGTTATGAATTTGTGTTATGAACCTGCTGTAAGAATGATTTTTGTGTAAATATAAGTTGTATGTTTTGTATGTGATTTTTGTAGTGATTTTGTATTTCTTTTTTGTGTTATTTCTTATTTACTGCTAAAAAAAATCAAAAGACAACGCTTTTAAAAACGTTGCAAACCCCAAGCAATTTGTAACAAAATTACAACGCTTTTTAACCGTTGCAAAATGTGTTGTCATACCTATTAAAAACAACGTTTTTAAAGCGTCGCAAAAAGCGTTGTAATATTTACAACGCTTTTTCTGCGTTGCGAAGGTGTTGTCGATGTTAACAAAGACAACGCTTAAAAAGCGTTGTTGTTGAGGGACCCCTTTTACAACAGGGCCTCTTACAACGCTTTTTAACCCACAAAGACAACGCTTTTTCCGCGTTGTCTATTAACATTTTTCTAGTAGTGT
>NC_133862.1:879817-974568 GCF_044706935.1 Curcuma longa | reverse complement strand
GCCCAATGCACAAACTTTCAAAAAATTTGTAATCATAACTTTCCATCTTGAAAAGGCTGTTTTACAGATGCCTGATGATTGATGGATTGAGAGGATATTTACACTTGTTTATGCCACTTTTTTCTCCTAATTTTTCTTTTCAAATTTGCAAGTGCTTAGAGGTGCCAGGGTTTGTGTCATCCATATCATGAAAGTTTGTTTGTTGGATAACTTGATCCTAAAAATAACGACCTTCCATCTTTGTGCCTCATTACAGGGATCTCTATATATCAGACACTTTTTTGCTTCATATGTAGTCATCTAACTTCGGGAGAAAAAGAAGGTGATGAAGTTCGAAGGAATGCTGATGTGCAAGAAATTCAAAGGAGAACACTATTCTGTTCTTCTTCAGTTCCAAGTGGTAGGATGCCTAAGACGATCTTTGATCATGAGTAAGTTAATCAAATGTTCATCACGTCCTAAGATTTGCATTCAAATGACTCCATGCTGTTTTATTTGTTTTTATTAGTTAAAGTGGAGGATGTGCAGCACTTCTGTTTATTCTTAAATCACATAGAATATATGAGAATATTTCGGCTGATCAAAGTCTTAACCTAGGGAGAGCACATGAGGTTTCAGATATGAGGGAACCCTGTTAATCCTTTGGAATTACTGAAAGTCCCCAAGGCTTTGCATGGGGATAGGAATATAAATTGCAAAATAACTATTTACAAACGGATAGTAAATATTTATATCAAATTCAGTAAGTAAACACTGCAGAGTCCTATTACAAATCAATTTCTTTCTGAAATCATAATTGAAATAGTAATATATTCTAGAACTATTATTTTATCAAGTCTCACTGGAGAAATCGACCATGATGATGCTATAGTTGTATAGACTACATATAACAGGAAAACTGAACTTAGGCCTCATGATGGAGAGTTGACGATATTCGTAGCCACTTATAACATGGAAAATTGAAGATCACACATCTCCTTTTAGCCTTGAAGTTTGAATTCATTTTCTTTACCTGCATACAACATTTCTGATCGTCACGAATTCAATTTTCAGAAGAATCATCTGGTTAGGCGATCTAAATTACCGCATCAACCTGCCATACGAAAGAACTCATGAACTAATAAATAGAAAGGAATGGTCTAAACTATTTGAGAAGGACCAGGTACGCGATTTGTTGTGTTTCATTTTTTTTATATATATTGAAAGTTTGACAAGTTAATGTGACTATGTGAGCTACTATGCTAGCACGAGAATTCGATTTCATTAAAGCACACTCTTCAAATTCACTAACTATATGATAGGAAACTTTTACGTAAATTTTGGTTTGATTTGTTACCACTGCAGCTGAGGCTCGAGCTTAAGAAAGGGCATGTTTTCGACGGATGGTCAGAAGGTGTTATAAACTTCCCTCCTACCTACAAATATGAGTTGAACTCAGAGAAATACATTGGGGAGACTACAAAGGGTGGAAAGCGAACTCCCGCATGGTGTGATGCATCTTTTCCTTCGTTTTCTGACGACATTCTTAGTAAATTTTGTGATGGTTGGATATCTCAGATCATGATCGTCTAGTTACATCCATTTGCAGGTGCGACCGCATTCTATCGTTTGGCAAAGGTGTTAAGCTTGTACATTACAAGAGAGCAGAGATAAAACTATCCGATCACAGACCTGTCACAGCTGTTTTCATGGCCGAAGTTGAGGTATTCTGCCATAGAAAACTTCAGCGAGCTCTCACGTTTACAGACGCAGAGATCGAAGAACAACTAATCGCAGAGGCTGAAAATGAATTATCCATGAGCTACTAGACTTGGATAGGTAAGTTGGCTGCATAAACAAAAGCACTCTAAGCCATTCTTTCTGCATCAAATTTGCCTAATTCTCGTGACAATACTATTGAATTCACAAATCCAAGAAATAACAAGAATGAGATAGATAAATTGGAGAACAAGTGTTGTTTTGTGTAATTGTGTTGATGAAGAACTTTTTTTTCCCTTATCGTAGAGGCAAATAGAGCATCAAGGGGAGCTGGTGAATTGAGATGCATGGTTCCGAAGCCCAAATCTCTTACTCGACGAAGAGTGTGTGAATATCGTTGTAAATACTCATACAGCGTAGCCAACTGTAAGTTGCTACAACTGCTTTCATGTCATTGCAATTTCATCTTAAGCTTCTAGATTGGTTAGATTGGTGGTAGTAGAATTGAGTATTCAATTAAAATTGAACTGAATTAAATTAATTAAAATTAAAATTTTTTTGAATTAATCAAGTCGATTGTAATTTCAAATAAAATTGAATAAATTAAATTAATAAAATATTAATTAATTTATTAAAAATTAAATTAAATGAATTTTTAAGTTTTATAAGAAATTTATCTATGAGATTTGGATTCATTCATTTAGAAATTTATTAAAATACTTTTAATAAATATTTTTATTAATTTATTAAAATTATTTTAATATAATTATAAAAATTAAGTAGCAGTTATAATAATAATAATAATAATATATTAATTATTATATATATTTTATATTAGGTATTTTGCTTATATTTTATATCGACTAATTAATTAATCTTGAGGTGTATGATCCTATTTTATATTTCATCCATAAAGTAAATTCAAAAAGCGATGTAGTTTTTGATATGACATTCCAATATCACTAGCTGTTCAAACGTTAAAAAATACTCTACCTCTATATAATCTTTTATTACCACACTATATCGTGAGAGGTTGGATGTGTTTTGAATTCTGATTATTTTGAAAAATCATTATCTTTTATTATTATATCATATCTTATAATTATTATATATTATAATAGTTAATCATAATTACTATAATGAATTTTAAATCCTATTTTATTTGAGAAAATATGCAGGGACTCTTACCATCGTCACATTTAAGTAAATTCAAAAAGTAATGTAGTTTTTGATGTGATATTTCAATATCACTAATTGTTTAAATATAAAAAAAATACTCTATCTCTTATTACCATGCTATACGGTATCAGTGTTGGATGTGTTGAATGTGTTTTGAATTCTGATTACTTTAAAAAAATCATTATCTTTTATCACCATATCATATCTTGGAGTAATTATTATATATTATAATAGTTAATCATAATTACTATAATGAGTTTTAAACCCTATTTTATTTGAGAAAATACACATAGATTCTTACCATCACATTATAACCTAGGGTAATTATACTAATTAGTCATAATTATTATAATAATATCGTAAGTAAAGATTATTATAGTTTTGGAATAGTTATTCTATATAATAGTTATTATAGTTTGCAATACTTTTTAGTGTTGAAAGTAAGTATATTTTTTGAGATAAAAAAATACGGATACAATTTTTGCCCGATTATAAATACCCTCTTTCTACGCCTCCGTCGGTCCGGTTCACAACATCACCCGCGGCTCCCGATGCTTCCTCACCTGCTCCGGCGATGCATCGTCGCCTCTTTCGTCACTCCCAACAAGCGCTTCCTCCCCCTCCGCTCCCTCTACTCTGCCTCCGATTCTCGATCCCTCGCTTCCTCGCCGCTCTCCGCCATCTCTAGACCTCGCACGCGTTGCCCTTCTCGACCGATCCCGGAAGCCGACCCCGCCGTGCCAGATCTCGCGCGTACGGATCTACTGCCGACCATCGCCACAGAAGAAGGTCACCGAGATGACGCCGCCACCGTCGCCCGACTCCTCCGGACGGCCACTGATTCCTCCCAACTGGAATCTCTTCTGCTCCACTCCGGTGTTGCCCCTTCGGCCCCCATCCTTTCCTCCATACTCAGCTCCGGCGACCTTTCTTCCAACGCCGTCCTCGCTCTCTACCGCTGGGCTACCCCCCAACTCGCCTCTCCTCTCCTTGTCGCTTTCATAGATCGCCTCGGCAAGTGCCGGGCTTTCGACTCCGCCTGGTCTCTTCTCCTCGACCACGCTCCTCTCCCTCTTTCAGCCTTTGCTTCCCTCTTCCGACGCTACGCCCGCGCCGGAATGCCCTTCGCTGCCCTCCGCACCTTCTATTACATTCGGCGCCACCCAGAAGCCGTTTCCGCGGAAGATGGCGCCTCTGATCCCTTTGAGCTCCTCATCGACGCGCTTTGCAAGGAAGGCCACACAAAGGTAGCTTCGGAATTTCTTGATCGCACTAGACGGGAGGCCACTTCATCCCCTTCAGTTCGTGTTTACAATATGCTGCTCCATGGCTGGTTCCACTCTAGGAAACTGCGCAAAGCCGAGAAGCTTTGGGATCAGATGAGACAAGAGGGAGTTACTCCCACGGTCGTCACCTACGGAACACTCATAGAGGGACTGTGCCGCATGCGCCGCCCAGAACAGGCCCTCACCCTACTGGAAGAGATGAAGACTGCTGGGATTCAGGCCAACCCTCTTACGTGCAATCCGATCATTGATGCATTATCCGAGGATGGTAGATTCAAAGAGGCTCTTGGGATGCTTGAAAAATTCCCTCTCTATGGTGTTTCTCCCAACATCTCCACATTTAATTCCCTGGTGAAGGGGTTTTGCAAGAGTCGGGACCTTGCTGGCGCCAGCAAAGTCCTGAAGATGATGATAGAAAGGGGCATTATTCCATCTCCGACCACTTACAATTATTTTTTCAGGTTTTTCTCCAAGTTTGGAAAAATTGAAGAAGGCATGAACCTCTACACCAAGATGATTCATTCGGGATATTCTCCAGATCGACTCACATACCAGCTATTGATCAAAATGCTGTGTGAGAAAGAGAGACTAGAGCTGGCCGTACAGCTGATAAAGGAGATGGCTAAAAATGGTTTTGATCAAGACTTAGATACGAGTACCATGTTGGTGCATTTGCTATGTCGAATGCGTAGGCTTGAGGAGGCCTCTTTGGAATTTGAGAGTATGATCAAAAGAGGGATTGTACCGCAATATATTACTTATCGAATTCTTGTGAAAGGACTTAAGAGGTTGGGAATGTTTGAAATAGAAAGAAATGTTAGAAATCAGATGAGCTCAGTGGTTCGCTCTACAAAGCTACCAGATACTTTTCGTGAAAGGGAGAAGGATGATGTTGCTGAGCGCAGGAAATCCATCTTGAGGAAGGCTGAGGTGATGTCGCATGTTTTAAAAATACGTAAAGACCCAAAGGAGTCACAAAAATGGAAGAGCTCAAATGAGATTGCTGAGGTTAGAGCAAGTAAATTGATAACCGAAATTAGAAGAAGAGTTCATGCTGAGCAAAGTAATACCACATTTGATTGCTCATAAAGCGCTAAAGTTTGATAATGAGGATTTATCAATTTTCTATTACAAGGAGTTCTCTAGAAGCTGTGCAATTGAGTGCTTTGGAGTTCAGACTTGATTCATGAGGTGAAGTGCCCATTCCTCTCCTTTAACTATGTTTCTACTCTGATTATTGCTAGTTGCTTTCTCTGCTATGAAAATGCTCCTCCAATATGCTATGCCAAAATAGTAAAGTGCTACTATTTATTACTTAGATTATGCTAAGAATTTTGTTGTTTCCCCTGTATAAATTGAAGATAACAGAAAGTAACATCAGTGATCCTTTGATGAAATGTAAAATTTCGATGCTGATTGAAGTGATTTATGCTATCTTTATTCTCAGGACTTGTTGGCCAAGTTCATTATCTGAAGCATCTCTCTGTGATCAAACTCGCCATTCTTCTCTATGGTTCTATGAAGAAGTTGATATGTAAGTTCCACAGGCCCTCCAAGTCAACTTTGTGAATATATGAGATCATAAAAATGCACCTGGGAAAAATCCCAGACATGACATATTTATGTCAGATGAAATCAGATATACCTTGCCCATCCTTTTATGCATGATTAATGATCCACAACAAGCTTAGGGATTTACATATATGCTTACCTTTTTCCAATTCTGTGAAGTATCTTCTTTTATTTTTTTTTCATAAAGATATGCTTTCCGCTCAAGCGCCATGTGAAGTTATTGTCTTTAACAGTCCCCTTCTATATAGCAGAAATACAATTCACATATGCCAGAAAAATCACTGTGGTGGATCTTTTTTTCAGTTGAGGATGTGTTATATGGAAACCTAAAGTGTTTTTGTGCATTTAGTCTCTTGTAATTTTTTGGCAAAATTTTGATATAACGCACCCCAGTTTATTTTTTGTCCAAATATGCCCCTACTTTGAAAACTTCAAATGGTACACATTCTCTTTTGTTTTCATACATAGAATACCTTCCTCATCAAGGTGTTTTGTGCCTAAATACCTTGATGGCCGACCTATCCAGCCTGATCCATTATAAGACTCCAAAACATCTTGATATATTAGGACCATATTTAGACTCTCCAGACTTTTAGGAAGATATATTAGGTCCTTGATGACCAATATGAACTGTTTTGGTCACCTGCAAGGAGGTTCCACTTTCGAGACTTTTTGTTAAGCATGTAGTTCTCCTTTACCTGCCAAAACTTCATCCTCTAGGAGACTCCACTTCCTTAACTTGTCCGGACTTCACCGCCAGGAGCTCACTCTTCGGGACTTCATACTTGCCAAAGATCTCTGCTCATGGACTTTCACCAACTTTTAAACTTGGCCAAATTGCGCCTATAATTATTGTCAAGATCCTACATTTGCACACTTGACATCATATTAATCGGATTAACTCACCTTTTTGTCTAAGTTAAACAATATGCCAATAGTTTTGCTAGCCACATAACCAACTCAACTCAAGTATGATTGCATCAACAACCTCCTCTTTAACTCAACCTTTTTAAAGGTTGATTCACCACAATCTCCCCAATTACACTAACATAAGCTTCTAAAAATACCACTAGTCTAGTTAAATACAATTAAACCAAACTATATTATCTATAAACTTAGTTTAGGTTTAAACTTGTTAAAAATAAATATTAATCAAGCCTAATTTGTATCCACTGATCCTAATCATCACCATGTTACTTGATGGGCTCCACTTAACCCTAAATCAATTTTCACTCGACCCTTAAAACTCAAAATGTTGGTTCAATTGGCTAATTAATCAACTAGGAAATTTAAAAAAATAATAATAATGCAAAAAATTTAATAAGATAAAATTTAGCACCTACCATTTGCAAAGATTTTTTTTTCATGTTCTAACTTCTATAACATGAAAAGGAGCAAACAATGAGAAAATTACAGTTTATCAAGATTGTGTCAAACTTCTTCTCCTCCTTTGTGTCTTCTCTTAGTTTTGGTTTGACTGTCAAAAAACAACTAGAGTTTAACATGATGCTTGATTAAGTTAAAAAATAATCCATTTATTTTGCTATCTAGTTTAATTTGAAAGAATAAAAAAAAATTTTAAATTTAATTTTATTGACAAAATCTTGCATCTTAAATTTTTAAATTTGATTGAGTTGAAGTAGAGTTGATTTTTTTTTTCATTTTAAAAAATTATACTTACAAAATTAAAGGGATAGCTTGGTGCACGAATCTCCCATCAATGCGGGGTATCGGGGAAGGGTCAGACCACATTGAGTCTACTTACAAAATTAAATAAATATAATTAATAGACCCAATGTGGTCCGATCCTTCCCCAGGATCTCACATTGGCAGAAGCTTCGTGCACCGGGTTGCCTTTTTTTATTTACAAAATTCAAAATCTAACTTTAGCTTAAAATATAATGTTTTATGTCTCAAATTGTGATTAGTCAATTCATCCATTATCCAAAAGAAGCTCATATGCAAGCAGCTCACCAAGTATAGTAGGATCTCAAAGAAACATAGAAAAGAATAGAAATGATGAACATCTATTCACCAATTTGAAGGGAGTGTGGGAAAACATATTTTTGTATCCATGTAAAACCTGAAAATATTCTATGGATATGATAGCATAGTTAGCTTCTATAAAAGTGTGTATAGTTATTTTTAGATAAGTCTCTTTAAAGTTTTTAGAATTTTTTAAAGAATAAGTCATATTATGAATCGGTAAAAGGGTTTAGCATCTCATGTATTTGACAAGTTTTTAAGTTAATACAATTTTTAATTTTGATAATTACGTTATTATTAATAATTCAATTAAATAAATATGCAAACTGTCCTGACATGATATAATATGGAACCAAAATATATCATTTCAGTGAAAAACCAAAACTCCGATAAGATTCAATATTTCAAAACTTGGGATGAACGACAATTGCACTAGATTTGAGCAGTGACAAAAATATCATATAGCAGAATGTGATTAAACTCTCAATTTAAACTCTAAAACTTTTTCAACAACAATTTGATTATCACTATTTTCTTCATAGAATTTTATTTGGCTAAAACTACAAACTCTTAGGAACTTACGAAGAAATTGTTAAATAAATTCACTAAATTTTGTAAACAAAGCCTCAAACTTGCAACATAAGATTGGAGCTTTACTGTGATACTTTAGAGGTGATTTGCTATTATTATTCCAAGAGTCTCTCATGCTTCCTTCGATATCTCAGCTATTGTGATTCTAAAAAAGACTATCATGGATCACATTTTGGATGAAGAGAATTCATTGCCTTTGAATGTTTTTTTATATAAATTTTTTAGGTCCAGCTTCATCATAATGATTGTCAGTCACTTTCTACCCATTGAATGTGATACTAAAATAGAATCTGCATCTTTGACACAGCAGAGCTCATAATTCTCCCTTAAATGTTTGAATTAGGTGTTGGGAGACATTCCATTTAAAACAATGAGAAAGAGTTGAAGGACTAGAAAGCCTAGTTCTGATATCAAAATTTTCAGGAAAATTGAAAGAAGATAAAGTTTCTACCAAGGACACAAGAACAATTAGTGAAGGAAAAAAAACTTTATTAATGGGTATGGAAAACCACATATTAAATAAAATTGTCCATACACTTGCAAGGGAATGTCTCTCATTTGTAAAATAGATAAACTATTCTTATCACGGCCCATTAACATAATGCTTGATCTACTATATAAGCATGCAGATCCATGTCTTAGACATGAGAAATCCAGAAATCAGTAGTAGGACTAACTCTGAAAGAAAATATAAATGGATAAACTCACTTACTATCATATGTTTCCATAGGAAGTTAAACAAAAACAAAATATCACCTGCTAAGTCATTATATTTTGGGATTCAGTGCATCCACAAAGATGATATATAGTTTTCAAACAAATCAGGATGAAAGTTTACTTAAAATATACCTCAAAACTCTGAATTTTCCATATTTGTCTTGCCTGCCAGACTTTATCCAGATCAAGTTGAAGAGTGAATGAAAATGATTCTTGAATTCTGACAAATTTGGTTGTGTTTATCAGCTTCTGAAGAGATTTGCCCAAGAAACTTGCTTGAGAGGGATGCACTGTATCAATGGAGGCCTTTGTTGTTGGTTACTAACACAATCCATTATTGTTATTGTTGTTGTTGTTATCTTTTATTCAGAACAGCATAAGGGGAGAGGCATGTAGAAAACTTCTTTCAAATGCATGTAATTATCTAGTGTGTTCGAGTCGCAGAAACAACTTTTTGTAAAGCGACTACGTACAATAGATCTAATGTGATTTGACTTTTCTCCAGAACCCTGCATTGGCTTCGTTTTATGGAGGTCTTTCTCATGTTACTAGTGAGATCTTTGGTCTATTTATTTTATTATATTGCTGGCTACGGTTCGTTTTCCTCAATGCAAGTCTCTCTTATATAACTGATGCATTTACTTATCTATGATATCATGTTATTGGCTTTAGTCTTTTTACAATTATTTCCACAATGAAGGCCTCTTTTGTATTGACAGTCGATACATTCATTGATTGCTGCATTTATTACTACTGTTGTGGTTTGTTGTTTTATGCTATCTTATGCACATGGATATGAACACCAATTTGCTAACTATTTGTGTGAAAAGGAGAGTAAGCTGATTTGAATCAAACATAACATGTGTGAGTGAGATATTGTTGTTTAATATTAGTCGGATAGTTTGGACTATCACTTGATTTTTTCCTCATGATGGTCTTATCAGGCCCATGCCCAGGACTTGCTTTTAGTGTAATCTCTACTAATTAATTGCTAGTGGCATTAGTTGCTGGATAATGGTGGGTGTCATTGTTGGTGGACATGGCCACCAGTTTGCCCGACTGGAAAGCACAAAGCTTAGCGGACAGGTTCCATAGCTGTCCTTTTTAGGTACTGCAACTGCATTGTTTTTCTCTTGCAGATAAGAGAAGGACATGTAGACGGGGGCAATCAATCATGCTGTGGATAAGGACACTGATGGATCGAAGTAAATGCCAAGGGAGGAGGCTTGGCTTGGCTTTGGCTTTTCCCCTCTCAGATTCTGCTTCCTCATGTGGACGTGCTGCTCCCTTTCAGACGCACGAAACGGGACCATCTTATCCACACCTAAATCTCACTTGCACTTCCACGTGCTCAACCATGCTTTTGCTTTAACACAGTTCCAGATGATGCAGTGCAGTGGAGGTATGCATCTACTTGCCTTGCCTACTTAAATTCATATCATTTAATCATCCTGCTTTTATCTCTGTTTTTGCTAGTGCATTTCCACACCACCTCGACAGAGACATCATTTAAAACCCCTCATCTTAGTTCATTTGGTTCTAAATCTAGAGCAACACCTGGGCATGAGGCAGGGACTTGAGTGGTGAAGTAGAGGGGAGTGGCAGGAGATTGAGTCAGTGCAGGAAGTGGTTTTGTCTGCCAATGGCACTCGAAGTGGAGGTAGGGACAGGAATAGGAATATAATGAATGGGAGAAGATGGAGAAACGTCGAGGAGTGGGGCTGTGTGATTGGGACTGGAAACTGGGAGGGTTAGGAAAGGCGAAGACGAGACCCCGCATCTCATATCATCTTTTCCACTCGTTGCAGTGCCGTGCAGCATTCTCTGCCAGCTTTTGCCCCCCAAAAACTTTCCACCCCATGAAGATAAAAAAGGCACCAGGGATTCATGTTATTATATAACAGGTGATGGTTGATATAAATTTTTTAATAAAATTTACTATCCTTTTTCTAATTAATTGTTGGATCTTTAACTTAACATGGTATATTTGGCATTTCATCTCCTCTCTGGTGTATTTCATTCATGTCTCTCTGTTTTTTTAAGTTGTTGATCCATGATGCTAATTGTAATGCTACAGGCTTAGAAGTTTGATTGTTTCATCTTTGGTCACCATGTTATCCATGTCTTAGATGCCCCAAAGCTACTTACTCGGTACTTCTATGCGTAGTTTTGCGAATAAATTCTAGATTAGAGTCCTCAAAACTACTTTCTTAAATGTGGCATTAACCTGTTCTTGAGCCCAAACCAAGAGCAGGGGGATTTCGAGGTAGTTTTTAATAGCGTTGATGAATTGTGCCTTAGCTTAGGTTTTGCCTTTTCTTTTTCTGCTAAAAGTGGAATTTGTCATCCTAACGGTTCACACACGGTCAGTCCCACGATCATCTGTGAGGAGGTAAATCGAGAAATTGCAAGATTTTGCCTTTTCAACTTGGTCATGGTTGCTTGAATTAGTTTTCCATTTTCATGTCCAATTCAAGATTAGGAATGAAAATAATACACATTTCTTGTAATAAAAACACACAACTCAGATTCAATTGTTAAATATAAAGTGCAAGTGTATGACCCATTAAGATATTAATTTGAGCCCCCTCGGGTTGGTATAATGGTTAAGCATTTAGAATAACAATAAGAGGAAATGAAATGTATATTTTGGTAGTATGAGTATGTATAAATTGTGATTCAGATTTATGTTTTAAGTGAATAGGAGGAAGATTGTCTACTTTTAAGATTAGTTAAATGATCGAAAGGTTTTGTCATGATCATCGGTGATGAGGAAGTAAATTGAAAAACTACAGTTGATCACGATGGAAGAAAATATTATTTCGATTTTGTTGAAATTTGATTTTTATTCTATTTTAATAAATTTGTTTCATTATAATCAATTCAATTATATCTAAGGACTAATTGAATAAACTCTCACTCCAACTAGAGATCATCTAAATCAAACAAATCCTAGATCTAAATTCTCTCAAGCAAACTACCGAGTTCTGCCTCACTACTTACCTGTTTCGTTTCGAGTGTTCTTTTCTTATTTTAATTTTTTTATATATTTTAAATATATGCCCTAATTATGACCCAAATTGAGCCGGATCGGTCAGGGTCAAAATAGTCCGGCTAAATTTAGACCGCCACCGAATGTGACAGGAGGGCAAAGTCGTAATTATCCGAGACATCCATGGCAAAAGATGAAAGAAACCCAATCACAGTCACATGTCCTCCTCGCCCCCGTCCTTCCTATTCAATTCGACTCCTTTCCTTTCCTTTCCGTCGTCGTCTCATGCTCATCCCTCTTTTGACTAATCTAATCCCTTATAATCCAAATTCCTTCCTCTAAACTAAACGCCCAATTTCGCCTTCGTCAATCGATCGATCCTTCTTCTTCCTCCTCCTCCTACCCCTCGATTCGCAGTCGCTGCGCCGCCCGGTCGATGGCGGCGGGGGCGGCGGCGTCCGCCACTCACGTCCATGACCTTCCGGAGCCGATCCTCGCTCAAGTCTTCTCCCTGGTGGACGACGTGCGCACTCGCAACGCCATGGCGCTCGCCTGCCGCCGGTGGCGCGGCCTCGAGCGCTCTACCCGCACCGCCCTCGCCCTCCGCGGCCACGTCCGCGGGCCCTTCCTCCCCCCCACCTGCTTCCCCTCCGTCTCCCACCTCGATCTCTCCCTCCTCTCGCCCTGGGGCCACCACCCCTTCCTCCCCTCCCACCACCACCACCACCACTTCCCCGACGACCATGCCGCCCTCGTCGCCGCGCGCCTCGCCCAGGCCTTCCCCTCCGTCTCCTCGCTCTCCGTCTACGCGCGCGATCCCTCCGTGATCGCCGCCCTCGCGCCGCTCTGGCCTAGGCTTCGGACGGCCCGCCTCGTCCGCTGGCACCAGCGCCCCTCCAACCTGCCCCACGGCGCCGACCTCGCGCCTCTCCTCCAGGCCTGCCCCGCCCTCTCCGCCCTCGACCTCTCCCAGTTCTACTGCTGGACCGAGGATGTTCCCCCCGCACTCCATAAGTACCCCCTCGCTGCCGCCTCCCTCACCCGCCTGGATCTGCTCTGCCCCGCCTCCAACGAGGGCTACCGCTCCTCCGAGCTGGTCGCCATCGCAGCAGCCTGTCGCAACCTCACTCACCTCCTCCTTCCCTGCGTGTTCAATCCCCGCTGCATCGAGTTCGTCGGCGACGACGACCTCCTCGCTCTCGCCGCCGCCTGCCCTCGCCTCTCGCTCCTCCACCTCGTCGATCCGGCCACTCTCTCCCCCGCTCGCAGCGATTCCGATGCCAACGAAGATGCGGCGATCACAGGGCCCGGCCTCGAGGGGCTCTTTGCCCGGCTTCCGCACTTGGAGGATCTCGCCCTAGATCTCTGCCACAATGTCAGAGACACCGGCCCGGCATTGGAGGCCCTGGGGAACAAGTGCTCCAAGCTCAAATCCCTCAAGATCGGCCATTTCCATGGCGTTTGCCATGGCTTGTGGCAGCACCTCGACGGCGTCGCCGTCAGCGGCCGCTTGGAGTCTCTCTGCATCAAGAGTTCACCCGATCTGACCGACTCCGGCCTCGCCACCATCGCCCGCGGATGCCGGAGACTCTCCAGATTGGAGATCCACAAATGTCACAAGGTGACCGCGGCGGGGATGAAGAGGCTGGCCAGCAAGCTGCGCTCCACGCTGGTGGACGTCGCCATCTCCGGCTGCCGGCTCCTTGACGCCGCGAGCTCTCTGCGTGCGCTGGAACCCATCCGCGACCGCATCGAGCGCCTTCACATCGACTGCATCTGGGGGTGTTCTGAGCTAGATGAGCTGCCCCAGGCGCCGGACAAGACTGTTGAAGACGAAGAGTCGGATCTGGAGGAGGACGACGACATGGCGGCGCCCGACGAGTCGAGAAGCAAGAGATGCAGGTACTCACAAGCTTATGATGTCGACTGCTTCGAGAGCACTGGTTTCTGGTTTCGGACGTGGGAGAGGCTCCGGCGGCTGTCTCTTTGGATTCCCGCCGGAGAAGTATTGACCCCGTTGGGCGACGCCGGCCTCGAGAGCTGCCCGCAGCTGGAGGAGATCTGCATCAAGGTGGAAGGCGACTGCAGATTGTGCCCCAATCCGAGACAAATGGTGTTCGGATTGAGCTTCCTCTCTGGCTACCCTGCCCTGCGGAAGATGAAGCTGGACTGCGGCGAGGCCATCGGATTCGCTCTGACGGCGCCCACCGGGCACAAGGACCTGAGCTCGTGGGAGAGGTTTTACCTCCACGGAATCGGCGATCTCGCCGGCCTTTACGAGCTCGACTACTGGCCGCCGCAGGACAAGGAGGTGAACCAGAGGAGCCTGTCGCTCCCAGCCGTGGGTCTGCTCCAAATGTGCCCCAGCCTGAGAAAGCTGTTCATCCATGGCACCACCCACGAACACTTCATGGGATTCTTCCTCGTCATGCCGGCGCTGAGGGACGTCCAGCTCCGGGAAGACTATTACCCGGCGCCGGAGAACGACATGAGCACCGAGATGAGAGTCGACTCCTGCAGCCGCTTTGAAGCCGCCTTGAACGACAGAAGAATTCCAGACTGATCCCAGAATCCAAACAAACGAGCATCGAATTCCATCTTGCAAAATTACAAGGTACACATTCTCTGTCGATGCTTGTGTTTTTCTGCCCTGTTGCTTGGTTCTTCCCTTTTGAAATGCCCAGAATTGAATATGTTTTGCATGCCATGATGCTTTTCAACATGTTGTATCATATTTTAACCAAACTTTTTACTGAATTCCAAAAACAAAACTTCATCAACAACAATTGCATCAAGATTGTGATCAAAATTCAAGTCACACCACCAAAGAAAAATAAAAGAAACTCATAGGCAATAGTTGATGGTCAAAGAAGCAAAACTACTAGTACATAACAAATGCCAAGGTTTAAAATCTCCTATGAAAGGTTGATCAACTGAGTTAGATTATATTCCTGTGGAACATTCGAGGTTAAGCTTGTGAAAAGGGATCTCCCACACACATTTTACTTTCTTTCATACCAATTAAGAATCATAGCATTTGGATTATTATTACATGTGTATGCAATACATTCAACATGTTTTTGATTTGTTTGCTAAATATGGGCAATTTTCATATGATATAAGAACATATTATTATTATGAATGTCAATAATGTCATATTCCATCATTATTCAATGTAATTGAGAGCATATTCATGCCTTCAACGTGTAATTTGATTGTTAAATGTGATAAATATGTATATTAAATGAGAAAGATTAAAGATGACTTGATTAACAACGATAAAATAGAATAAAATTTATTTAAATATAAATGATGATATACTAAGGGGTAGAGCAAATATAGAAGGATCCATATAATTGATCTCACCTAGTGGAATAAAATTTGGTTGTTGCAATAACACATTACAAATGTCATTGTTATTTGATCATGGAAACACAAAATTAAAGACATAACAATCTAATAACAATGTAAAGATGAGATGCAATAAAGGCTATCCTTCATAAAAAACATAAATGAAGAACTTACTTGATTTGGATGTGCTAGAAAGAAGATAAAATTAATTAACAACGATAAAATAGAATAAAATTTATTTAAATATAGATGATGATATTTACATAAGGGATAGAGTTCATAAAAAGTTTAAATGAAGAACTTACTTGTATGTGCTAGAAAGAAGACTTAATTAACAACGATTGTTTATTTTAATATATATGATGATACACTATGGTAGTTGATCTCACATAATGGAATAAAATTTCATTGTTGCAAGAAAACATTATAAATGTCATTGTTATTTGATCATGGAAATACAAAATTAAAGACATAACAATCTAATAACAATGTAAAGATGAGATGCAATAAAGGCTATCCTTCATCAAAAGCATAAATGAAGAACTTACTTGACTTGGATGGCTAGAAGTTTGAGCAGCACTTGAGAATTAGTGTATTTCCAATGTGCAAAGTTAACCTTGTCTGATAGGTGTGTTCTCAGTTGTAGCTTGACCACAGAGCTTGAAACACAATTTGGCTCAGCATTCTGAATAACTAAGTCACATTAGTTACATTTAACCATCACTTCAACAGAATTCATAGAACATCAATCTTCCCTTGTGCCAACTTAAAACAAAGGCAAAATGCATCTAAGATAACACAGAATTGTCGTAGCTTTCGAAGCATGATCTTATTTTTTGTTGAGAAATCAATGATCTAGAAAAAAAAATGTTAGTCCTTTATTGATGGTATGGAAATAGAAGTTACAAATGATGTGTCAGCATGGAATCAAAAAACATCTAAATCTCAAGTTCATCTTTTCAGTATTTGCACATACACCCTGGGGTCCTTGGTAACCTGTAGATGCTCCTACCTTTGCGTCGGGCTATGATTCTTTGGTTCTCTTGAACCATCTTCCTCACTCTTTCTCTGAAGTCATGCCACTGTATTGTTCTATTCTCTGACAAAATCCGAGCAAACCTCTTCTTGTTCGGTCGTATTGTTGGAGCGTGGTCTCGGCCGTGGTATATTCGATAACCATTTACTAGAGATGAAAGCTGGCTTCCAGAATCAGTCATTGCAAATACATCAGCAGTGGCGCATGCTATAAAGTCCAAAGCTGCTAGCTGCATGAACACACTAGCTTTTAGCTTCTGAACTGAAACAAATAATGCAATGTCGAATCTAATATTTGACTTACACTGCGACTAATGAATTCCATCACCTGTAATTGCCAGATCTCTACAGTCCTCAATTTGTGGCATATTATCTTCTTTACATCAGTTTAAAGAACTTGTATACTCATTCTAGCTTAACTTAAGATTCTTAGATGGTACGAAAATGATCAAACTTAAGCACTGCTAGTGCGAGTAATTCGAAAAATCAACCCATTCAATTTAGAACTAGATGGTGTTAGGATTGGCCAATCAAATATACTTGACAGTAGTGTTATTTGCAGTGATACAAGAAATCACTCTTACCTGTGAAGAAAAATTCTTGAAAGGAGCAAGTTCACTGGGAGTGAGAATATCTTCTTTTGTGATCACATTCGGATATAGCCTTGTAAACGAAAGCATTCTAGACTGACCTCCGTAAATACGAGAACCAGCGAGGTAAATATAAGTCCGACTACCATAACCAAGTGCAGTAAGCATAATTGCTGCTTCCTCGGGCGTCAATGGGCATTTCCCCAAGCTCCGCGACTCTTCTGGAGAAAGGGAGCTGCACACCAACATCCCAAACACAGAGGATAAGAACTTGAGATTAGTGAGGTAAAGAGCACACACACAACTTACTTATTGTTCTTAATTTGCATCGTAAGAGTGGGGAAGTGAACTTCCCTATATGCTTGCAACTCTTTCCTCTCATTTTCGCCGCCATCGAAGTCGCAAAGAGAATATGCCACCATATCCATTTCAAATCTCATATGCAATGCAAGATATTTGACAGGGCTTGTACAAGTATCATTTCTGCTTACTGGAGCATGAGGCATATGTTTCCCAAGTAAATGTTCATCCAACATATTCAAGCTTGAATTATGTTTACGGATTCTCCTGACCAATAAAGAACCAATCTCCTGAATTCTGGGCACATACTTTAATGCATGGAAATTGCATTTGCACCTTAATTTCTGATCAAAGGAAAGTAATTAAGTCAACATATGCACTCACAGATTTCATTTATACAACATTTTCCTTGCAGAATGGAAATGACAAAGAACAAAATAATTATTCTTGGAAATGGAGTATTCCTTAGTTTTGTTCATTCTATTGAATGTTTCCTTTTCATTCCTAAATTTTATGTGCTAATGTATTTCACCTCAAGTAGCACATAGAGTCACAACTCCTGTCTCCTGATGTCACAGTAAAAGCAAGATGGATCGACTCATCGCCATTCATATCCCGAAAATATTCTAATAATACCTCCAACTTCTATAAACCAATTGTAGATAGTAGCAAGAGGACCCTAATGAGCTTGAAAAACAGACAAAAGAGGTTGTCACCCCAAAGAAACAAATTCATAAGATATTTTTTATGAATTTTTCAAGAAGTAGAAAATCAAATGCATGATGAATCAGAGATAAAAGAAAAAGATTTTTCATATACAATCATATACCTGAAGATCCCAAGGTAGAGGATCAAAGGCAAGTCGATTTCCAAATCCATAAAAATGAACAACACCATTTTTTAGAAGGAGAGGAAATACAACTTGCAGAAAATATTCAGGTGTAGACTCTTTCCTGATATCATTGTCAGTGATCTGGCCAAAAAAAAAAAAGAGAAAAAAAAGAGTTTCAGAATGAAGGATAACAGGTAAGTGAATTGTATGAAACAGACAAGAAAGCGTACGTACTAAGCTTCCAATAGCTTCAATATCAAGTGATTGAAGGTGGGAAGGCAGTTCTTTCACAATATCCACATCATTCTTCAAATAGCTCATAAAGAAATCCTCTTGATATATATCGCCAAACTGGCTGCAAAAGATATTGCAAACTCTTTTAAAGTGATTAACTAGAAATATAATCAGATCTATTTTGCTTGCATCAGTATGAACATAATCGATAACTCTACTTCCCTAGTTCAGAAAACCTCTTGAATTTCCTCTAATTATTAAATGTTGCACAACTCATTACTAACCATTTCTTATTTTGCATAAGTAGACGAATGCATCTCTAAAGCCAATATATTAGACTTACTCAAGTTGAAGTATTAAATTGATGTTGGAACAAAAAAGGCATGTCCATAATGCTGGGTTGGAATTCTTTGTAGTGTTCTGAAGGTTTTACTTATCATTTACAATTAACCTGATATATGAATGAGGCAATATGCATCTTCACAACAAAGAAACAGTCTAAATGATGACTATAATATCTCGAGATATGACAAACTATTAAAAACAAGACGAACCTTGTATCTTTCCAGACACTGCTATAAAGAAATTTGGGGATAACCAGATAGGCATTGAGGAGGGCAGCAACCGCAACAGCATTACAAACCTGTCCAAGGATAGCAAATAGCAACTAAACAAAACAATCACCCCGATCATTGTCGACTTAAGCGAATAGTCGAAAGTCTTACTGCAACTCGCTGTTGGTTCAGACCGCCATTCGCACTCACCAATATATAACCAGATCGGGTCCTGGTTCGCCCTATAACAACTGCAAAACACATACAAGGAATGAATAACAGTATGTGCTAGTATACTCCTCAAAGTGCTAAGCAAGACTCTCTTATGCAACATTTGTCAAGAATGTACTCAAGATAAGTTAAGAATGATCATAAGCCAAACAAGCATTTAAACAAAAGTTCTTGATTTGTCCTTTTAATATCTGTCTAAAGCCCATTAATAACTCCAAAGAAACATTCCAAGTATTTCAGCAAACTCAAAATGGAGACAAAATCAAAATCAGAATCATATTTCAATATCAAGTTAAAACAAAAGTTCTTGATTCATCCTTTTAATATCTGTCTAAAGTCCATTCATAACTCCAAAGAAACATTCCAAGTATTTCAGCAAACTCAAAATGGAGACAAAATCAAAATCAGAATCATATTTCAATATCAAGTTAAAACAAAAGTTCTTGATTCATCCTTTTAATATCTGTCTAAAGCCCATTTATAACTCCAAAGAAACATTCCAAGCATTTCAGCAAACTCAAAATGGAGACAAAATCAAAATCAGAATCATATTTCAATATCAAGTTAAAAAGTTCCCACAACTAAAATAACAGACAAAAACTTACCTTGAGGAATCTGGTTTTCTCGATCAGAACAAGGTCTCCAACTAGATGTTTGATTATATGGTTCGTTAAATCGCTCGATTGAATCATGTATCTCATTCTATTGCAAAGAAATGCCATATCAGATGAAATTCCCAGTCAAAAGTGATTAACAAGGAGAAGAAGAAGAACAACAACATATGAATGAGAGTGATCAAACTTGTAGATTTCAAGCTGGAAAATACCTTGGAAATAGCAGCAGAAGCAAGAGCTAGTAGCCGTGCGTACATAATCTTTTCTGCCCTCTCCTCAGTAGGGATTTCACTCTCGACATTCTTCAATAATGTATATCAAATGACCTCATCGATTCCACAAATGGGATTTGATCCGAAAAGGAAAAGGCAGCCAAACCTGCGGGACGATCCACCGCCTTCTCTGGAGAGATCCCCGACGGTGGAGGTTGAAGTGATGGATGACGGTGAGCATGAGGGAATCGAGCAGGAAGAAGGATCCCATCAGTCCGAACACAAACAGAGCCATCCTCAGATGGTTGCAGAAGAGAGCATGCCTCTTCCCACAACCGACGTTGTTCTCGCCTCCCTTCGCCGCGTAATACCTCCCAGCGCCGCCGCCCTTCTTCGCCGCCTCCTTCCCCATCCGAAACGGTCGATCGGCCCCTGGCTCTCGCTGCTTCCGCCATCGCGCTGACTCCTTTTAAGCCCTCGCGATCGCGCATCGAGGAGATCGACCTACCCTTAGTTGGTTTGGCGCAATTCAAATCTCGGAAGAAAGGAGGAAAAAAGTAGGAATTGTTTATTTGCGATTCGGGCAGGGCAGGCTGCTGGTGGCGAGGTTGCTGTCGCGCGTCCAATTGGTCAATCGAAGGCGACGGGGATGGAAATGAGGCGGCGTAGCGACGAAGGGAAAGGATCGCACCACCAGACCGAACCCTGGCAGGTAGATCGCCACCAACTGCGACGTCGGCCCGCCACCTTGCGGTTCTGCGAGGCGGTTGCGACCGCAGGTGTCTGTGTGCGTGCTGCGTCGTGCGCACAAATAGGGGTGTAAGTAGGAGTCTCGATTCGAAAAAAATTCGTTTGAATTGGTTCGATTAAGTTAACACGTCAAACTTGAGTCTGATTTTGAATTCAAAAATATTATCGAACCGAATTTGAATTTAATAGTATTTAATTCCTGAATTTATGAATATGTTCATTTAACAGAACTCAAACTAAACTTGTTTAATTTTAAAATGAATCATATTTATTGTTGACTGAACTCGAGTCGTTCGCGAACTATTTAATTTTATTACGAACCAAACTCGAGCTTAAAAATTAAAATTCGAATCGAACTTGAACTTAGGGAAAACGAATTGAACTCGAACCTCTTACTATTCAATTTAGTTCGGTTCGATTACACCCCCACGTACGAACTGTGTGTGAACGCTCACATAGTGCATGGCGCATTGGCGGCTGCAATGGTGGAACCCCAACGCAGTAATTTTATAGGCAGCAATTGGGTCGGACCATTAGACCCGGCGCGATTTGGACTATGCTCGGCACAGTTAGGTAAGACCTAGCCTGTGCTGGGTCTGGCCAACCTGATTCCCGGGTCGATCACAGACCAAATCAGTATGATCCAATCATTGAACACGAACTTAAGTTGGACATGGCTAGCCTGGCTAGGAAGCTTTTAAAGTGGTCATAGATCAAATAACAACTAACTTAATTCAACTGAGTTATATATGTATGTCAAGTGTCATAAATTTAGAATAGTACACGTAAAGTTCATAATTTTGTCGCAACACACTAGTGTGGACGTCTCGGGATACCAGGTAAATGATGGACGTGTGATATTTCTAATATAATAATTAGAGGTCGAATTTTAAGAGAACTCATAATTTATCATTCATCTCACCATGCATTTTCGGTCTATATACCTGAATTTATCTCCCTTCGTATATGTAGGATCGATTCTAGAAGGTTGCTAAATCTAATTTTGGTGATCATGTATCCGATGATTTGATCACATTGTAAATACATAAAAAAAATTATATATTTATAAGATAAAAAATATTTCTATTGGTATGAGATATGTTATGTAGAGCTATCTGAGAAGACTTAGGAAAAAATGAAAGAGGTAAAAAAATCAACTATATGAAACTACTAAAATGATGAATTCCACTTTCTACTCAAATTAAATAATTTAATAATATTTAATTTTACACTATTTAGGTTTCACTACATAAAATTTAGATTAATATTAAGTAATCTCACCAATTGTATTCAAAATAATTTCTTTTAATGTATATTATTCGTACATGATAATATATAAACAAAAATTAAAAAATCATTCTTTTTTATTAAACTCATTAAAAAATATCTTTTTTCAAAAGTATCCTTACGTTTTATGATATTATAACAATGATAAATTTCTAATTATTATAATATAGACATTTTAATTATTAATTGATAACAATTATAATTCATAATTATTACAGCATAAAATTAAATAACAATTATAATTCATAATTTATTACTACGTAGATATTTCATCTCTATTAACTAATTAGCATTATATTACAAAAATACACATTTCATCTCTGATCAACTAATTAATAATTATATTAATAACAATACTTGAACTCTAATTAACACTAACTAATTAACAATTATATTATAACAATACTTAACTCTAATTAACACTGATAATATTATATTATATCAATTATAATTCATAATTATTATAATATAAATATTTCATCTACTCATCAATATTATATTATAACTACGAATTATAACCATCACGACATAAAAAAATTTATTTCAAATCACCACTAATCAATATTATATTATAACCATAAAATTATAATTACTATAATTATAATAATTATAAAATTATAATTACTATAATTATCATACAATTATAAAATAATAATTAATATAATTACACAACAATTAAGATTTTATAACGATTACAAAAACCTTTTAATTTTTGCTTAAAATAATCATTAAAAATACAAAAAAAAATTGACATTTGAGTTGTGAAAAAAAAATTCAGACAAACAATCTGACAACAAAATCAAACAAGAAAGTTTTTTAAACTTCTTAAAAATATATATATTCTTAAGAGTGGTACACCGGTACAACCAATTATAGGTACGAAAAATAACATAAAAATGATATACTAAAAAACTTTTTTAGAAAAAAGAAAGTCATAATAAATATATTAATATTCAAGAGAAGTTAAATAGTTTTCTAATAAGTAATAAAATGGACTCGTGGAACATGATTAATAAACTAAAAAAGTGCAAGGACAAAGAAATATATATATATATTCTGACAAAAATTAAAGAAACAGTGGTTCATTTACCTGCTCTCTGCACTGCAATTAAAGCTTCAGCATTGTTTAATTCCAAATCTGTGATCTAGAAATAAGAACACTTACAAGTTTATTATTGTTGTTATTTATCAAACAACTTGATTTATTTAAATGTTATCTTTTCAAGCGGGCAGGCAGTTTAAACTCCAGAGCCTGCTAGTCGCCTCCTGCTTGCATTCGATATCACAACCTGGCCCAGCCGGTCGGCGTCTTCAGATGCCAATCTCTCTGTGGTGGGAGTGTAATGCCGAAGCCACACTCCCGTATAGACCTACACCACAATATTTCATTTCGAGCAACTTTGTGAGCAAAATGTGAAGGAAGTCAAGAAGACAAACTGAAAAGAAATCGGGACTACAAAAGGATCTTATTTTACTGTTTGATTTAGGATAGATAATAGAACAGCTCAAGCAAATTTTGTGAGATTCAACCAACTGGAGTTATTTTTTCCTTAGTATGAAATAGTTAACCTTAAAGTATAAGGTTCCTCATTAAATGAGTCTCATCTGTTAAGTTCCAAATTTTGTCAAGTTCCATGAGCTAATGAGGCTCAACCTACTATTTCCCTTGATGGATCTGGAAGCAGGATAACATGAAGCTATCTGTCAGTGCCTGACATCTGATTAAAACTTGAAACAGTGTGAAATATTTTCATCTAGAAAGTATTTCATGGCAGGCAAACATTGTCAGAGTTCTTTTAGTGAAATAACATGTTTATCATGCAGGTTGTAGTAACCTCCCTACAGCGCTTTGAAGTAACAATCAAATTGAATTTACTAAATAGAATGGCCTAATAAATGGCGCAAGTGAATACCTGATTTAGACAATATTAAAGCACATGTCCTAGAAGCTGATTAACTTAAATAATTTGTCAAACAAAAATGTTCTTTTGAGGCATTGAAACATAAAAATGTGAGCTCTGCTAGGATTTTTGGCTTTTTCACTGAACACCTTGTAGTTATTTAAGGTGTGAGGCGTCCAAAAGCACATAGGTGCTATGAACCTTGAGGCGCACAGCGCAAGGTGAGGCACATGCCTTTCCGAAGTAAGGTGCTCTAGGTATAGATTTTTACAATTCAAACATATATAGAGAATTTTTACTAAAATATTTCATTAGCAAAACTATAGTTCATAAAATATTAAACAATAATGTAAATATAAAATTTATTAACAGATAAATATGTTATGCGTATGATTCAAATTGAAAAAAAATCAAATATTTAAATCATCAAAATCTTCATCATCTTTCGCAATCATACCATTATCATTATCGCTAGATCTTTCAAATTTGTATAGCTGAATCTTCATTGATTTCCTCAAGACTGATTTCTTCCTCCTCTTCAACAAGACGCACACTTAAGGCGCACAAACCCAAAAGGCTCACCTGGTTGTGCCTTGCGCCTAGGCGTAGTCAGGCGAGCACCTTTAATAACTATGGAACACCTTCAGCAGCACATCTTACCATCTTATAGCCCTAAAATGTCATCCCTTCACAAAAATCTCAGTGCCTGATCATGTCCTCCTCGAGCTTTGGCAACACAAGGAGTCCCATGGCCTCCATGTCACAGCCCTTGAGACTGTTTGGATGTTGCCTTGTGTATCGTCTTCCCTGCTTCATGCTAGTGCATAAAGGACGCCTGCTCTGTCCTATCCATGGAGCTGGTAGTGATCCCTTCATCATTGTGTCTGTGTCATCCTACTTGCTCTCGCACTCTCTTATCAAGGTCATGATTCCTCCACTGAGTTCCTGTGTACTCCTACACATGCACACCCCAACCCGCTGCTCATCTACATGTCTGCCTAATCCCAACTATGGTCAAACCTTTAAACAACAGACCAACCACCCTCCCCCACACACACAACGTCTCAACCATAGGCCCATTCTTTAGCTTATGACGTCAAATTCATGTTCCTCGCTCGTTCTCGCCCACCTCCCCACCACTTATTACAGTGCAACCCCTAAATAAGTTTCCGTTAAGTGTTGACACAAATCTAAGGTGATGAGTGCTGCTTTGTTTCTCCACATGCTCCTCTTTACTTCTTCCTCAGTGTCGAGCTTTTGCGATCAATCTTTTTAATGGATTTCATTAGGTAGAGCTCGAGCAGGGTCTGGCCGACAAGCAGACCAATGCCCTCCCACTCTCAGAAGCTTAGTTCACGACACTACAGGAAGTGTCCACATCAAGTTCCCAACATAGTGCCTACCTAGCTATGGCACCTCAAGTTTATGTGATAGCTTCCTCTAACTACACATGAATTCATATTGCTTGTTGTAGAACCCCCAGAATCAAGTCATATTGCTTGTAGAACCCCCAGAATCAAAGATCTACCTTGTCGCATACCTCTCTAGAGTGATTGAGGTGATGTGAATTTGACTAGGTTGTTTCTAGGTGAGTGGGTTGTTAGCATGGCTATCAAATCCCATGATGGTATGTCCATGTGAGTTATAATGATTTTGTGTCTTTGGGTACTCCTAACTGAGGGATAATGTGGTCCCTAACTCCAATGGTCCCACCTTAAGATTCATTGGTCTCAAAGGTAAAACACCCTTCTACTGAATTTGCTCCTTTTTTCCTTTGTATCTCTATCTATTTTTACAACTGTGAAATTTACCATGCATGTCATCATAAATGGTCATACATTTGACTAGTTGCATCCTCAAAAATAATAATAATAAATAAATAAATAAAATTTTAAAATTGCACTCAAAATATGTAAAGAATTTGGGAAAGGAATAACCTGTTGCGGCCTCATAATCTTGGTATCAGAATCATCAAGTGATTCTCGCCAGTGCGCTAGGTAACCAGCCATTCGAGGGATTGCAAAGAGAACAGGAAAGAACTCTGTTGGAAATCCCATTGCCCTGTTAAAGAAAATTGCATTCCATTATCTCTAGGTGGTAACTTTACCGCCTGGGGAAAGCAATAGAAGAATAATTCACATGGTTATCTTTCCATACCTGTAGATTAGGCCTGAATAAAAATCAACATTTGGATAAAGCTTCCGCTTCACGAAATACTCATCAGATAAAGCAGCTTTCTCCAGTGCCACAGCAACCTACGAAATGCAGCAATTTTAAAATGATGTAGAAACTATACAACTATTCATAGCGCTAATCAAGTACATAATCAACATTTGTTTGCAATAAACAATCTAGAGGAAAACATGCACAATTCCATATAGTCAAAAAAAAAAAAAAAAAAAACCCTAAGATCCTCCAACTTTACTAACATTTCATTAGAGTCTATTGTTCAGTCCCAAGAGCACTAGATACGTGCAAGCCCTTAAGCTTGATGAAGTGTCCAGAAAATTGTTTCTTTGTTTAATCAGTGTTCCCAGAAACTTGAGTCAGAATAGACCAAACTCTGGACAGTCTAATCTCTAAAATGAAATTCCTAAGGTAGGATTTTGATACCATTTTATTCGAAGAGATGCATGAGGCACACAAGTTAAGCAGAATTCATTATCAGTCGTTATGAGACCCAAAATTGGAAATTCTGTGGCAAGGGACTGGAGCAAGGTGTGGCAGCTGAGGTTTGCTAAGCTGGAGCAGGCAGTTCAAGATAAAGACGGAGGTCTTGATGGGGGCTTTCAATGGTGGCAAACAAAGAAGATGGTGGAGAGGAATGAGGGAAGAAGAGATGGGCAAGCCTTGCAGCAAGAATAAGAGATAGTATTGTCAGGGGAAGGATGGAGCCAGATAGGCTCTAATACCAATCATAAAAAACTTAATATTTTGTTATCTTCACAGAGAGAATTATGATCCATTATTTATAGACTCCAAAATAATTATTCTAAAAGCTAGGAAAGTAGACTAAGTAAAAGTAAAACTAAGTTATACCAATTCTGTCTAACGCCTTCTTTTTTATGTTTTAGCTATTTGAGCTGGAAGACCAGGAAATTGATCATTAAAATTTGCAGCAACATGCTGCAATTTGAAAAATATCTGGTGTTGAAGATAACTGAAAAATGATGAAGCAATACACTTTGTTCAGTTTTGTTGTTTTCAGCATACTGGAATCTGTTAGTGTCAATTATAAATGGTGAGGGGATATGGTAGTTTTAAGGAATATGAACAAGGCTGTTGAGTTTTTCAGCATTTTAGCATGCTACTGTAGATTTCTGCTCATATTAAGAAACCAAATAGGTGTACAAGTTATGTGCACTGAACTTCCTCAAGTTTGTTAACAAATTTTTAGATTGCTCAAATTTTATTCATATGCTGGCGAGGTAAGAGTTCCAAAGAGCTTAAGTAGCAGAGATGAAGATTTAGTTGCTGCAGTTGTATACAAAGTAATGTCAAGCTGATATCCAGAATTTGTGTATCTGCAGCAGTTTCAACTTGTAGTTAGCATGTAGTGTATTCAATTTTTTTGTATTTTCTTTATGTTGCAGAGAGGTTGAGTATTTTCTTTCTTGTTAGGGGGAGACAAGATGATGGAACGCACAAAAGAGTATATTTTGCAATATAGTCTCAACTTTTTGCCTTGTGCAAAAACAATGTACATTAAGAAGTCAATCACCTGAACTTCGATTAAAGAGTGTTATAGAGCTTTATAATTTAAAGAAGGAAAAAAAAAATTAAGCAAACCTCGAGCAAAGGATCAAGGCCAACAATTGAAAAAACTTCCTCAGCCAATTTGCGAATAACCTTAGCACGAGGGTCATAATTTTTGTAGACACGATGTCCAAACCCCGACATTTTCCGCTTTCTATAAATGCCAGTATTTCAAATGGGACAAAAAAATTAAATATTCATCACTTTAAAATAAGTAAAGCATAAGCAATATCTACACAAGAAGCATTACCTGTTCTTTACACCTTCGATGAAGCTTGGAATGTTCTCAACTTGTCCAATTTCATTTAGCATTTTAAGGACAGCCTGTCATGCATATACCAAATGCTAAAAAGATGCTTATATTGGCTTCTCAATATCAGATATCCAGTATGAACTTTGTAATATTGAAAAAGGCAATCAAAAGAATAACATGAAAAAGATGTCACAAAGAAATTCAATCAGCATGTTTTCATTCATAGGGCAAATATAAAAACTTCTACAAATGTTAGGTAAATAACTCAGTTGTCAAGGAAAGAATAAAAGAATGTGTTTTATTTACAGAATATATATATATATATATATATATATATATATAAGAAAAAGGGTGCAACTTCTGACAGACAGCATTACACATATGTGACTACCGTAACAACAATGATAAGTTCTTTAAACTGAAAATCCAAGCAGGCTAACCTCGTTTGCCCCACCATGCAAAGGACCATATAGAGCACCAACAGCTCCAGCAAGAGCAGTAAAAACATCAACACCACTGGAAATACAGTGAAAAAAATCAGAAGCCATCACAGATGCTAGCCCTAAGCAAAAGTTAGCTACCTACCTTGATGCGAGATGCCTTGCAGCAGCTGTGGAGCAGTTCATTTCATGTTCCGCATGCAGGATAAAAAGAATGTCAAGAACCCTTGCAAGTCGAGGGTTAGGCGTATACGCTCGGTTACCCCTACAAATTAAAGATCATGTGCTAGGGAAGTTAAAGATCTTAGGGAAAGTCAAGTTCTTAAAAACAATATGAGCCATAATTTTTCCTCAATTTAAGGATATGAAACTTTATTGTAGTTATACTTTATCAACTAAAAAGGAAATATTTGGCACTTGAAATAAAATGCAAGATATCTTACAAGGAGTCCAACATATAGAGGAAATTTTCTGAATATGAAAGGTTGCTTGAAGGGAGAACCGGAGGCCTTCCTGCTAACCGTAAATAAGCTGCGGCTGCTATTGTTGGTACCTGATACAAGTAATTATAATGTCTTTTACATAGACAAGTATGATCTATACAACAAAGCTGAGAAAGTTCCATAAGCAAGGAGTCTTGAAAACTGAATCAGTGTAAGCTTCCAAATGTAACATGTCAGATTATATGGCCAAACACCATGTGACTACTAATCTATGGAGATAAAAGAAGACAACTATGCATACCTTTCCAAGTACTCGCAATATTTGCTTGTCCCTGACTTGCTTTGAGTTATACAAATCTTGACCCTACATGAAAAATTAACCAAGATGCATGTGGTCGCACAAACCAGAATCAGATAACTAGTAACAAAGAAAAACCCAAAGGAGATGACTGGAATCCAATATTCATAAAAATTGGAATGCTTGAGAAAGAAATCTGAGAGCATCATATTAAGCATATATTCTCCTAAGAAGGTAAAGATATTATCACTATTATTTTGAGATGAAATAGACAGCTACTTCTAGGAAGAAATTCTTCTCCATGGATTGGATCACAGCTAATTACAAAGACATGCTTATGCTAATTCATGACTACAAACATGCATAAAAAGAAAACTATAATCAGTTAAAAGCGAGACAAAACCATGTGAGCTATTTGACTTAGTAAAAAGTTAATATCACAGATCCAAAAGAATGCAACTGCATATTTTGGAAAAAGACTTTTATTGGTCAGAATCTCATAGATGAAGGTTTGCATATCTACAAATATGTTTCTTCTTGAAATCTATCCACAACCTTGACTTGTGTACAGTAGACTTACCCTAAGAGCAGGGTTTGCATCTGGATGGAAGACTGAAAGGGCACTCAATGCACTGACAAGAACGCCCATGGGATGGGCATCGTGTGGCATTGCTTGTATGATATCCTAAGAAAAAATAGATTTAAAATCATAATGCTATCAAAATAATTTGTTAATACAAATTCAGAGTGTATCCAATAGATTCAGAGATTAAAATAAAATTGAAAGTGGAGACATACAAGGATGCCTTGTGGAACAGCAGAATGCTGAGAAATAGCAAACTCCCAATCTGCCAGTTGGCTTTCAGATGGCAAATTACCGTACTCTGAAATAAAAATCCTTTTTGAGTAACAAACTTTAATTGAATCAACCAAACATGACAACAATAAGTCGATCACCAGAGGCTTACGCAATAGATAGGCCACCTCAACGAATGTGCTATTGTCAGCAAGTTCCTCAATTGGGTAGCCTCTGTAACGAAGTATCCCCTCATCCCCGTCTATGTAACATACGGCCGACCGTACTGGGGCAGTGTTGAGATAACCCGGATCATAGATCTTGAGTCCCTTGTCATTTTTATCCGTAGTTATCTACAAAGGATCCATTTGGGTCTCTTATAATCAAATCCAAACTCGAAACTCGAGTTAATATAGTTCTTCTAAAGAAAGCACTTAGAAAACAAATCGAACTACAAGTAGAAGAGGAAAAAAAAAAAAAAAGGAAATCTGTCTATAAGACAAGGAAACAAAGAGATAGATCAGAAAAGTACAATTTTTTACTATACCTTTTTGAAATCGGTAGCCTTGACAGTTCCTTCCGGCGAGACCTGGATCGCGTACTTTTTCCCAGTCCTTTCGTCGACGACAGTAAGAGACCCTCGGAGGTTCCCGGGCTTCCCCGCGGCATCCTGCGCGAGAGTTGGGGATCTCTCCAGCACCTGCTGAAGGCCACCGTAAGAGCGATCGGCGGTCAGGTGGGCAGCGAGCACCGCTAGGCGCCCCCGAGCTGCCGCCGAAGGATCGCTCCTGGAGTCGATCATGCCCCCGCCCATGAATAAGATCGAAGCAGCTCTGCCCTTTCCGGTTTCGTATCGCATCACCGCATCGATCGACTTGCTATTTGAGTACGAGTGTGACACGTGACACGTGGTCCAACCGCGTGGATTGTCAATTGCGTCAATTGCGTAATTGAGAAGACAAGGACTCCGATTGCCACGTGGCGTAGTTATCGCAATTATTTTTTATAGAAATACCCCCGTTAAACTCTTTTTTTCAAAAACGTACAAATTATTTTGTAAAACACAAAAATACCCCAAACTAGTCTCACACACCCTACAAGTCGAAACTAAAAAAATAATAATCTCAGTTAGTCGCATTGACTCAATCCCTGGGGGTGATCGGTTCGGGATACCGATCCGATCCCACGGAAGTTTCCTACCGACCATCAGGGTAAATTGGGAAGCACACGCAGCGGCCAACCCAGATGCCCAGTATCCTTTAATTGCGATCCCCATTTGAAGAAAAATTCTTGGTAACTGGGGATCGAACCGCGGGTGCCTGGGTGACAACCTGGATATCCTACCACGGCACCATGGCCCTGGGGACCCTACGAGTTAAAACCAAAGATGTTTGCGAAGTAGATTGATCGATTTAGGCAATTTTTGATCGACCAACTTTTGACTTTATAGAAAAAAATATTGATCGACACATATCAATTGGGGAGGATTGTGTTTATTCATTCATCGCCTCATATCAATTGGTATCAAAATCGAAATTTAAATTTAGTTCTATACCTTTTTTTCCACCAACTTTTTCTTTCCTTTATCGGCATCAACAATTTCTCCTTTACAAAATACTTGAACTGTATCGTATAAATTTTCAACAAAGGGGCTCGCATTAATATGATAATATCGTTCACATTTGAAAATTACTGATTATTTAAATTTAGCAAGTTAATTAATTTATGTGCATTATTTATTCAATTCACATATTATTTATTTTTATATATTTTACAATCATATGTGATTGCCTGCTTATTTTATCGCTATTATAAATTATTTTTTTATATAATTTATTATTTGTCTAATTATTACTTTGTCTCTATTTCCTATTTGTCTTTTCATTAGTTCTAAGTTTTGACTTATTTTCTTAAAATTATTATGTCACATAATTTATAAATTTCATTACTTGCTGGATCTCCACATCGACTATGATAAAAAAAACCTACCATTACCATTAGAGAAATAAACGTTAAGTGTAAACCTATGTAAGATAAATTTAAGACCCTTCAATCAAGAGTGGAAGACCTAAAATGATTTAAAATTCATGCTACTAGCATAACCAATAAAGTGCTAAAAGTTACGAGTCATGAGCCCACAGATCACATATTCCATGTAGCTCAACAATCACTTAAGCATCAACGACCATCGATTAGTGATTGATCAAGAGATCATTTTCAAAACACCCAAATCTAATATAGAGTTAGACTTAAACTTAGATAAAAAATAATTAATACTACCCATTAAATTAACATAGATGCCTCCAATTTTGATGAATGGCTAAACGCAAATGCATTTCTCGATTGGGTCGTTGAGATTGAGGATTGCTTTGATCGGTATGGTATGACCCAAGCTAAATAAGCACAATTTACAAAAATTAATCTGATTGATTTGGTGAAGAAGCACTAGCAAAGTATTCAAGATCGATACATCACAGATAAAGAAGAACATAATGGGTAGAGATAAAATGGATTCTAAATCATATAGATATTATAATTTTTTTAAATTTGTATTACAGATTAGACAGACTAACCTATGAGTCCACTTTGAGTTTTGAAGAAAAAAAATTCTTCACTTTGATTTTAAGTTTTGAAAAAAAAAATTCTTTTAAATTATTTGACAACAAATCAATCCAATAGACCAAATCATATAGATATCCCAACATATAGATATCTCGGGCCTATCCCACACTTTGGGCCAATCCGCTTGGACACACAATCAACCTAGGTTAGCTCGTTTAGGTCCTCTATATGATGAATTGATAAAATTTATGGATCAAATTATTTGACAACATACCAAATTTAAATTGACGGCTATATACGTACGCTTTACTCACCCCCTTTAACCCGATCACATCGTTCGAACGAATTCAACTGCTCAAGCCAAAGTTACATGTAACTATATATACTAAATAGCAATACATATATATAAACCCAACTAGTTCACAATATTTCACTCCATGCTGCATAATCGATGGCCTATAGCTAGTTCTCCAAACTACAGGGACCTTATTGCTTTATTGCACGTATCGAAGTTAAGCTGGAGAGGGCATGCAATTAAGGGCACTGAAAGCCTTTGGGAACTCTCTTGCCGCAGAAGTTCAGTAGCAGGCTGAGGTCGAGGGGAACGTTGAGATGCGATCCTAGAAGATTAAGATCGAGAGCAGTGCAGAGGCAGAGGGCGGCTTCGAGGTCGAGGAGGCCGGAGAGGAGGGGGCAGCAGGGTTCCTTGGGCGGCTTCCCCAGCGTGACGTTGAGGAGGGCGCCCAGGACGTCGGCGCACACTCCCAGCTTGAGCGCGTCGATGGGGCACTTGCCGCCTCCGTTGCCGGGGCTCGGCGGCGTCGGCGTCGGCGTAGGCGTAGGCGGCGGCCTCTTGGGCGGGCTCGGCGAGGGGCAGGAGCTGCACCACGCGGTGGCGGAGGGGAATGACAAAGTGGTTAGGATGAGGAAGATGGCAAAGCCGGCGGTGTGTGCGGCCATGGAAGATGAGGAGGTGCGGGGCGACTGTGATGCTGCTTGTTGCTTGAGGGAGTGGCTGGACAAGGTGGCTATTTATAGTGTGAGTGTTTGGGGTGCTATGATCAATGGCGGAGCCTGCCTGTGCGATTTACCCGTGCTGATCCCAAGTTGATTCAACTGATCCCAAGTTGTGGGTCATGAAGGCCGATCTTGATGTTGTCACCCCGACTAATCTTTTTTTTTTCTCTTATAGTAAATCAGAGTTTATCTCTTTTCCAATTCGTTGACCCCCGGACTACAGTCCGGATAAGCATGAACATGACTTTGCCCATGGCCATGATGGGCAAAGAGAGCAAAGAGTAATGAGATGGAGTTTCCCCTTCTTCAGTAAAACATGAAATTCGTCACCCCAGCAGTTTCACATAATCGAATCACAATCACATGTGAAGAGTTAAATTGAAAAATTACAGTTAGACATTACAAGGAGAGAATTGTCTCAGCTTCGTCGGAGTTTCCCTTTAATGGATAGTATGGATAGTGGATCAGAGACAATAGACTATTTGTATAGATCATCACAAACATTTCTCTATTTACTTTGATATTTGATGAAAAATTTTTATAAGATCAAATCGAGACATAATTTGAATACCAAATATCAACTAAGTCTTGAAAGTGAGTAGTCCTCCCTAATTCGCCTATTGAGTACATTCGAAAATGCTCATAATAATACATCGACAATGGATTTCTGCGGTCTTACTTGCGAAGACAAACTCTTAATTTTTTCACACGTGAGTACTTCAACCGAGGCCACCCAGACACTATTTATGATCCAGTAGGGCATCGAATCACGGTCTCTAGGGGTGTAAACGAGCCAAGCTGCTCGTGAGCTATTCGAGTCTCGGTTCGAAAAAAAAGTTTGTTTGAGCTCGTTCGATTACGTTAACGAGCTGAGCTCGAGCCTGATTTCGAGCTCGAAAATATTATCGAGCCGAATTCGAGCTTAACAGTATTTGGTTCGTGAGATTGCGAACATATTCGTTTAAAGGCTCACGAACGTGTTCGTTAAAAGAGGCTCGCGAACATGTATATATCTATATATATATATATATATATGTTACATGAATTATAAATATTATATATTAATGAGTCAAGCTCGAACTAAGCTCGTTTAATTTTTAAACGAGCTATTTTCGAATCGAGCTCAAACTAAATTCGTTTAACTTTAAAACGAGTCATTTTCGAATCGAATTCGAGCCGTTCACGAACTATTTAATTTCATTATGAGCGAACTTGAACTTAAGAATTAAAACTTCGAATCGAGTTTAAAAAAAAAAATGAACTAAGCTCAAGATTCGAGCCTCTTACTATTTGATTCGGTTCGATTCAATTACACCCCTAACGGTCTCTCATGTGTATCCAAATACCTTTACCACGCGCGACAACCAGCAGGGACAAAATCTTACTTTCGTGACGATGGCTAAGAAAGTAAAGGAAGCGGACAACAATAACAGAATAAACTGATGGAGAGAGGAAGGTTAGTAAACCACTTTAATGGCAGCGGTTTGTATTCAAATGAAAGCCTCCTCTGTCTCTTTGTCTTTGTAGAGTAGTAAACAATAGGCTTTGCATATATACAGAAAGAACAGAATCCAAATAAGTTAATTAAAGACAGTTTGTTAAATAAAAATAATAATTATGATGAGTGCCTCACGGGACTCGTCTTAAATCCATGTCTTGATTCATTTAATTAAAGTTTAAGTAGATGAGATTTGCTGAAAAGCAACGAGATGATATCTCATGAAATCAGCAAATTAATCCAAATACAAGTAAACAATCATAATCTTTGACAATTGATACAAATTATTTTACTTTATTATTGTTAATCATATTTTTTTTATATATTTATTATAATTTTACATCGTCTAATTAATAATATATTAATTTAATGGGTGGTTCGCGAGCGACCGCATCGCTACCTAGCGGGGCAATGGCAAGTGGCAACATTGATACGCTTGCTTCATAGAGGGAAGGAGATGAAGGCGTTGCTTGGAAATAATTAATATGTTTAATTTAATTTATTTATTTAAAAATAATAAAATATAACCAATTTAACAATTATTATATTATTGATTTAATTTATTTTTAAATTAAATTAATACTATTAATATTAATAATGATAATATATAAAAAATAAATATAATTTTTTAATAATTTTTAAATTTAAAATAAAATTATATATTTTTAATAAAATAATTTATTAAATTAATAAATATATTTCATTAATTTTATTTTTTAAATTTTAAAATAAATTTATATATATTTTAATAAAATAATTCATTAAATTAATAAATATAATTTATTAATTTTATTTTATTTTTTATAATTTAAAATAAATTATATCATTTAAATTTATAGATATTTAAAATAAAATTTATTGAATTAATTAACTTAATTTTGATTAGGTTTCACAGTACATTTCAATAAACTGAATTTTAAAATTAGAAAATAATTATAAAAAAAAATTTGTTAATCTTCGGAATCCGATAAAATCTTAGGTTGCTTAGGTAATTACATACCCAGGTTATAATCCATTTGTTGATGTGGCGGTAATATTGTTTTACTCGGGAATCGATTATTACTTGAACCGAGTGTTGATAATCTTGGACAGATAACTAATGTTATTAATGATGATCCCCAACCAAATGCCCCCTAAAAGTAATCAATTGCATCAAGACAAACAATCAATTACAACGTTGTTGTTTATGCCCTTTATTATTCGTTCACCTATTGTTTTCTTCCTTCATTTTATTCAAAGTTTAACTTGAATGTCGGAGGAGCCTGGTTCACTTTAGCCTCCTTCTAGCTTCTCTCTTGAGTCTTTCAATCCTCTTCAAAAAGATCTATGTGGTACTTAGTACCTACAGTAAGTTTGACCTGAAAAAAATCCGACCTGAAGGGAACTCAATCTGAAGAAACTATTGACCTGATAGACACGCAACTTGTCGAAATTGACCTTGTAAAGGTCAACCCGATTAGTGTCCAGCCAGCTAGAAGTACTTAACCATGATTACTTTGCTAAGTCAGTCCATCTCTTGATCTCGGATCGGGAACAATTACAATTGCTCGATCAAGGTTAATGTTAAAGTTTGAAAATTTGACATTGTAATTAGATTTACGATGACTCTATGCATAAACTTGATGTTGAGTGACTGGTCCAACCCCACGGATCCGCCACCTATTTGAAAGAAAATCTTCGTAAATTTGTCGCAACTGAGTTTTGAACCCCAAATGTCTGATCTGTCATTAGCGAGTCTAACCATCTCACCATTGTCTCGGAGGCTAGAGGGCTCTTTTAACGTCTAGTTTTTTAAAAATATCTTTAAAAAATTATTAACTATTTGAAAGTAAATTGTATCATCACCTTCAAATCAATTATTTAATCAAGCATATCTAACACGTTATAAAAAAACTCATTGTTTAATATTGAACTTATTCTTTTTAAATTTTATAAAATTTTAATTATAAATAAAGAATGAGATTCATAAAACATAGTTATTGAGAAATTTTTTAATAGTAAAGAGATAAGTGAGATTTTTTATTTTAATATAATATTGATGTCATGATATTGTAACGACAACAAAGAGCTCTTCATAGTTGATGAGAATATATACAAGTTCAATTTTAGACTTATCACTCATCTCATTAGTTGATTAATATACTTCGACACATGTGCTTGGACCATTAAAATGGTTGTCTGTATATTTGTTATGTATGTTAATAGTCTTATGAAAATGAGTGATAGCCAATAGACATCATACCAATCCTTATAAATGAGTGCATTTGCCCCTAGGGCACAGTGCCGTGATAAATAATAAAGTGGGATAATCATACAATCATGTTCGATTCTTTAATGGTGCATATCATATGTCCATTGTGTTCTAACTAATAGTGACGTTGGACTATCTATGTTTTTCGAATTTATTTGTTGGGTCTATGGGATCGAATCATCTATCTTAAAATTAATCAGATCGTAACAATTAAATATCTGGATATCAATAAATATGTAAACAAGTGCATACATCTTACAACCAATTAGATTACTACCACTCGAATTAAATCTGTGCATAAAGAAAACTAATTGAGAAGCGTTCTTAAGTTTGTATTTCTTCCATGGGTTAGAACTATATCGAATAAACTCGAACTCTTGGCATGTAATTATGCATTAAACATAAGGGAGGGTTAATGAATAATTAAGAGTTACTAATTGAAATAAATAAATAAATAATCTGTTTATTATTTAATTAAATTAGAAATACTAATTGTAAAATTAAGAGTTAATTTAAGCTATTAAAAATTCAATTTGAATTTCATGGACTACAGTAAATTTTACAAGAATTTTAATAATTAATTTAGAGCAAATATAATTTGACCAGAGCCATTAAAAGATTGAGAGTTTTATTATTTTCTATAATTAACTAACTAGTTAGTTCACATAAACTAAAATTCAATCTTAACGAAATCCAACTTATCTAAGTATTGAGTTCATAATTAGCTTCCGAGACATACTTGAATTGGTTACGACAGAACAGAGTTATTAAAGTGGACAAGGATCGTGAGGTCGATCGGGTAGGACTATTGGAGTGACAGATTTCATATTTTATTGAAGAGTTCGTAATTAATGTAAACTTTTTATTAGATGGTTTGCCTCAAGACATGATTGAGTTCTTTGCTGAAGTGGACAAGGGTCGAATCTTGAGCGAAGTCGAGATAATGCTCTTTCCCATAGTTGCCAACTATTATATCCTAGGTCGGAACAAGTTACCGCTAAAGTGACAGATTTTATTTTTTGCTAAAGAGTTCATAATTAACCATCAGTGTGATCATCGATTTGACAATATTGAGGTCGAATGTCGAATTGATTACAATTTAAACCTGACTAATGGATAATCAATCTATTGACCTAGTTACAGATTTGAGTTGAGTTCGATTTGAGTCGAGTCCGATTTAGACTTAGCCCATGGGCACGTCTAGAGACACGACTTTCATATCATATTATATCATGAAATATACCCAAGTGAATCTCTGGTTTTTATGGTATGATCTCCGTGTAAGGAGAGTGTTCTCTTCCCTTAAAACACTTGCTTATTCTGGAAATTAGCACTTTAATAGTTAACCTTAATTCAGTTAATCCTGAGAAGCCGGCTGAGCTGAGCCGAGCTGTTTGCCCGGCCACGTCGCCCCTTTCACCTAATCACTAGCTCGCCGCTATCTGGAGAGACGGCTTCCATGAGCCTACAACGACCCGGCCTCCTCCCCTCTCCCCTAACCCTAGAAGAAGGAGAACGCCGACGGATTCCGAGGAGCTGCATCCGATCGCGTCGCCATGGGCAATTCCTTCGTCTGCTGCGGCGCCTTGCCTGAGGACGCCGACCAGGCTCAGCAACCCAAGCCGAAGCCCAAGTCCAAGTCCAAGGAAGGCCTCTTCGCTCCTGACCTCGATTATTCGTCCATCAACGTCCTCCGGGAAGTCGTGCCGCTCGGCCACCTCCGCAGCGGGATCGGCGACAAGTATGTGCTCGGCGGGGAACTTGGCCGCGGGGAGTTCGGCGTCACCTTCCTCTGCACCGATAAGGCGACGCGGGAGACGCTGGCCTGCAAGTCCATCTCCAAGCGGAAGCTGCGGACGGCCGTCGACGTTGAGGACGTCCGCCGGGAGGTAGCCATCATGTCCACCCTGCCTTACCACCCCAACATCGTCAAGCTTCGCGCCGCCTACGAGGATGCGGACGCTGTGCATCTGGTGATGGAGCTGTGCGAGGGCGGGGAGCTGTTCGACCGGATCGTCGCCAGGGGGCATTACAGCGAGCGCTCGGCCGCGGCGGTGCTCCGGACGGTAGCTGAGGTCGTCAGGATGTGCCATGACAATGGCGTCATGCATCGGGATCTGAAACCAGAGAACTTCCTTTACGCCAACAAGAAAGAGAACTCGCCGCTCAAGGCCATTGACTTTGGCCTATCCGTCTTCTTCCGTCCTGGTTCGCCTCTGGCTCTTATGCATTCTACTTTTCTGCGCATTTTTTTTCGTAATCAGCGCTGACGGCTGATGCTTTCTTCTCAGGAGAAAGGTTTTCAGAGATTGTAGGAAGCCCCTACTACATGGCACCGGAGGTGCTGAAGAGGAATTACGGACCGGAGATCGACATTTGGAGCGCTGGGGTTATCTTGTACATATTGCTATGTGGAGTTCCACCGTTCTGGGCTGGTATCAGCGAAACTTGTGTGTGGTTTGCAACTCAATTTTTTTTGCTGCTCAAGGTTTGAGCAATCTAGCCTGTTTACTTTTCTGTGCACAGAGACTGAGCAAGGTGTTGCTCGGGCAATTCTCCGAGGGATGATTGATTTCCAGAGAGAGCCATGGCCACAAATCTCAGAGAGTGCAAAGAGTCTTTTAAAGCAGATGTTGAATCCAGATCCAAGACGACGGCTAACTGCTCAACAGGTGCTGGGTAAGTCCTTTTGGACGGTTGAGTCACCATGATTGCTCTGACCCAATTCTTAGGGCTCTCTTAAATTGAGTGGTTACTTCGACATGGTCAATGTCATGCATGCCATGTTAGTTTCTGAAGGAAAAACATAGTTTACGTTTTTGGCTACAGATTCTGTTATTCCAATACAGTCATCCTGTTCGTGGTTCCATAGTACCATTTCTCCCCTGGCAATCAATTTTTAAGGGCGAACTATGGAGATTATGCATAAAACAGAATCATAGGACTTGATATAAAATGATCATCTTATTCAATGTGAATGAGAACTGAATTGGGGTTGACATAGACTCCTGCCAGCTTTAGGTTGGTCAGGCTTGAAGTATCCAGATGGGCTACTATTTGCTTTGTTGATTTCCACAGTGTATACATGTCAACATCTAATGACTGAGTGCTAGTGGGTAATTTTAGCTACATTTGTTACTTCCTCTCAAATCAAGTTTTAGAAAGGGTTTTCCTAGAATTTGATAAAAAATCTCGAGTAATCTTCTTCTTCAATCGTTGCCTGCAAAAAAACTCTGACTCTTGATTTTCTCTAATCATTCCCAGTCTGAATCTCTTTTTTTTCCTTCTAACAACAACCTTCTTAATAAATGGTGTTGCCAGTTAAGAATCTTTCCCAGTCTGAATCTTTTACTTTTACTTTCTTACCGCGTAGGGATCTCTTTGCTTAAGTTTTTTATAGCTCTGGTTTCCTTCTTGCTTGCAAGTATTCTTCTTGCCATCTTGGAAAACTTTTACTTTTCTTTCTTTTCTCTAGCTAGGCTTACTTCATTACTTAGTTGAAATTCCAAACTTGTATTCTTCATATCACCAAGTTGCTCAGGCTTTTCATCCAAATTGGGATCACCTTGGTTGAATTGCTCTTATAACCCACCTTGAATTCGAGCTTTGACTGGATTAAGATTAATTAAGCTGAATTTCATGGTCCAAGATTCTCAAATTTACTGAAATGGTGCAACCAGAACCCCTTTTGAGCTTGTATTCCTTACTCGACCGGAGCGAGCTTGTATTCCTTGCTCAACCGGAGCTGAAGCAGAATCCCTTTGCACTTGTATTCCTTACCCTGAGCTGAAGCAGAGGGGTTCCGCTGCGAAAAGTTTTATCTCAAGCCCTCCGGTACTACCAACACCAAGCTTGAGAAAATTATATCAAAACACCATTCTTCTTTATGACCCAATAGATAAAGTATATGCCCCTCTTCTTAACTGCATAACCTAGCTTCTAAGGATTTCTCAATTCTGAGTGTTCCATTTCCTCTTTATCCCCTTATCATTCAACTGCTGGATAGGTGGAATTTAGTTGATCAATCATTTCTCCTGAATTCTATGCGCCACCTAGGAGTCTTTTTAGCTGAAGATTCCATCTTAAGAGTTGTAGTTACTGAGAGTATTTCATGAGGAGTAACAAATCTACTTCACTCAAGGGCGATACAACATTTCACCTCAAACCAGATGGAAAACTGAAGAATGAGTGTTCTATTGAAAGATGGGAGAGAAGGCTCCTCTCTGTTTCACACCCCTCTTGGCTGATACCTGCTCATTGGGTTATTTCAATAGGACATCTCTCCAAGTCCAAGCTGATCAAAACTAGTTTGGCTCCATCAGTATTCTGGGTAACGAAACCATCCATATACAACATCTAATTTTTGCCTTTGTTCAAATTCTATCATTATACCCATCATTTCTTTAACAAAATCCATCAATATTTGAACTTTGTGGATGGCCACCTTTGAAATGCCAGATTAAACTCGCAAGCTCAATGACCTATCACATTTTTTCAGTCACATCTAGTTGGTTCAATATGTGTAGAAGTGGATGCTTTGATGACATTTGAATTGTATGATCTTGTTTATAAGCCTGAAGGCTTCTTGTTGCTATCACCAATGCATATGACAGTTTTCCTATTGGCAAGATCTCCATTTGGTCCTCTCATGGCATGGTTTATATAGTACACTGGTTATTCCTATCCCCATTTTTCTTCCAACAAGAGCACTTAATTCATGTTGACACTACCCAATAAACTATCAGTCGACCCCCTACATTTGGCCGAGCTAACTATGGTAATCTGTCCAAAGGTTCAACATTTAAAGCTTTTTACAGTCCTGCCTCTGACTTAAATTGTTTGACTTTCAAAACCTAAAAGAGAGGAGCTTCTCTCTGTTGACTTTGACAAAAAAATTGCTCAATGCTGCCATCCTCCTATTTAATCTTTGTACCTTAGTCTTGTTTTAATGGGCTTTATCTCCAACATAACTTTTCCCTGTTCTGGATTTACAAGAATCCTCCTTCGGTGAACTATAAATCCAAAAAACTTTCTTGGTTTGACTCTAAGGTACACTTAGGGCAACAACCTCATTCTAGGCTCCCACTCTCTGAATATATTGATGACCTCCCTCAGATCTTCTATATGTCTTTTTATGATCTTAATTTTTACCACCATGTCATCTAGCTATGCATCGGCGCTCTTTCTTTCTGTTCAAAATAATCTATTTACAAACCTTTGATACATAACAGTTGCATTTTCAAATCAATAAATGCCTTTAGAAGTCTGAAGGGCTTCTAGACTTCTAAAGGCTTCTAGTTTGATTCTATGAAGCTCATCCTCCTTGGCTATTATGGTTTAATTATGCATAGAGAAGGTTTCTAAAAGCTTAACATTCTATAACTAGTTTCATTATTCACCATCTTACTATCTAGGAACGAGAAAGATTTTTATGCAAGTTTTATTAGGTTAGTAAAGTTCACACATATTCTTGGGAATCCTTTCTCTAATAAGATTTATGTTGAGCATGTTGTCCACTCGTCCAAAACTTCCATCATTTCTTTAACAAACTTTCTCATTACGCTGCATGTTACTCCAAGTGTAGCACTTGCTTAACAAGTTTCCTTGGAATCCCAAACATGTCTTCCACGGACCAGCCATTGAACTGTCAACTTGGCCATGATAAAACAAACGGAGGCTTAGTATGCTCCAGCTTATCCTCCTCTTCATTATTTTTTTACCTTTCTCATAGAGCATCTATTACTCTTGTCCCTATTCTCACACTTCTCTTCCCCGGCACAAGATTAGGAGACCTCCATCATGCCTAGCCTCAACTTCATTTATGAGTTCATTGCCATATTCACTATCTACTATTATTATATTAGATTGAACATCTGAGCTTGTGGCTCTAGAATTAAACAATGTATTTGGCTCCAAACTAAGCCACCCATCCTTTGATAAATTTTTATTTGTGACTTAAATGAATTGCGAACCAACCTCTTCTCCTTCCTCTTGCCTTCATACTTAGCACCTTTGTGCAAATGCACCAATCTATAAAGGTCAAAACTATAAAATATAGAAAATTCTATTAGTCTCTGAGTCTTAACTTACATCTCGATTAGGAAGTTGGTGAGGGAAGGGGGAAGGTCCTGTGGGGAATGAGCTTGACCGAATTGAATTTTGGATTGAGCTATCTAGGACCAAATTACTTTGAGTTCAGTTAGGTGAGTAGAGGTTTGGCTGAGTTACAAGTAACTCATCTAGGGTGAATTAAGGTAGGATTACTTTGTGTGATTGAAGTCGAATCAATATTGGGTTGTCGATTAAGTTTGAGCAAGGTTAATCATTATAAATTAGTGAATTCTTAAAAGATGGATCTGAAATCGCCTAGAGGTTTATTAGTTCACTGTGGTAGATCTTTTGAAAGTTCTTTTTGCATGCGCCCACCTTTCATATACCTCAAAGTGAGTGCTTATCCATGTGGCTAAAGAGCTTATGTGGATTCAACCTGTCTCTATAACCGACCTGGCTCAAATAGGTAGACCTGATGTGTGCTAGCTTTTTGTTAGTTAGGCATGAAGCATCTGGATCAGCTCCCATTCACATTGTTAATTTTCAGCTTACCTGTCATTCATCCAATGAGATTTCTGTGCTAATGGGTAATTTCATATAGCATCTTCCAAAATATTTGCAAACCTAGTAATTCATTAATAGAGAGTAAGTTTTAAGTAATAAAGGTTCAGTATAATTTGGGAGTAATGTACTGTGCTATCTACTTCCCTACTAAGTAAAAATACTGTTAAAGCAGGTTCTACTTTGTTCAGTATATATTTGGGAATAATGTACAGCAATCTACTTCCCTACTAAGTAAAAATACTGCTAAAGCCTACTTTGATAACCTTCCTTTTCCTTTGTATTCTTTGATTTTCTTCTTTCTTAGTTACTGACAATTATGAAAAATAAAGATGTAAAATTCATTCTAATGCAAAAGATAGTTAGATATCAATATTTTTAGTTTGGACCAGCAATTGTAAAATTAAAGCATTTGGAAATGTGCATGTTAGAACTGCAGTAGACCATAGTCAAGGTAATACTACATGATGGATAAGAAAGTAGCATCCACTTTTATCTAATTCTATCTTTTCTTAGTTAGATATACCAAACAAAATGTCAAAAATAATAAAAAACAATTCTGAGAAAGATAGGACGTAGGACAGTCTATAAAGCATATTATTTAAGTGTAGTGCCAATTTAAATACAACTAATGACATTTATCATTTTGTTCAGCATCATTAGGGTTCATCTGTTCCTTTTAATATTTACATGTGAATTAAATGGCTGCATTAGTTTGGTAACCAAACTCTTTGTTTTGCTTCTCAAACTGTGATACTTAAGATTGGTATAATTATATCCTGATTCTGCTGTCGTAGACTTTCCTTTTCATATGATAATAATTCCCTGGTATCTATATCTGATAGAACATCCATGGTTGCAAAATGCCAAGAAGGCTTCCAATGTTCCATTGGGTGATATTGTAAGAGCAAGGTTGAAACAGTTCTCAGTGATGAACAGATTTAAAAAGAAAGCAATGCGGGTTAGGTTTTTTATATTTATATTTTATCTTCATTGTTATCAAGTTTGATAATCCTAATCATCCAACACTTTCAGGTAATAGCTGAACATTTGTCAATTGAAGAGGTTGAGGTTATTAGAGACATGTTTAGGTTAATGGATACAGATAACAATGGCAAGATATCATTTGAAGAATTAAAAGCTGGCCTTATAAAGGTTGGCTCTCAGTTGGGTGAAGCAGAGATGAAGCTGTTAATGGAAGCAGTAAGTTGCTTCTTCACTATATCTCAAACTGTTAATCTATGGTTAGTTAATTGTCCATAACATTTTGATAAAATAATGTTCAGTCAGTGTTAAATATACTTATTATCTGATATTTTTCTGCATTTTCCATTTTTTTTAGGAAAGTACTTAATGTAAACCATCCTTTCCTTCCAAAACTATATTTCTGTAAGTCCATTTATTTCTTAATGCACTGAATATGGTTACCCAACTCAAAGGCCCATTGTTTTTGCCTGAAATCTCCTACCAAATTTAAGCACATGTAATTAGTTTACTGCATCAACACTTCTCAATATATAACCCCAGGTGGTTAAAACTTTTGGAGATAAATCAATGTGCAAGTCATGGCAGACTGCTAAACTTATTTGCTATGCAATCTATATTTACTCTACATATGAACTGATGGTTGTTGCTGTAACTTCTGTGCAATATTCATCTGTTAAATTTGAATACCTGCATAAGCCCCCTATGATTGTTATATATGCAAAAGAGTTTATGAAATAAACTAATAACACGGTTAAAACTTTTGAAGACAAATGAATGTTTGTTGCAGACTACTACATTTTCTTTTTCATGCAACATATATTTAAGAATATCTGCAAGACCAACTACTAAGTAATCGATATATTTTTCTAAATTTTTCCAAGTTTAAGTTGGTTTGTCTGATTGAGTATTGTCCAGGAAATAATCCTGATGGCTTATTTCTAAAGAAATGAAATTTGGTTAAGCGTGCATAATTGCTGCTGCAATTAAGTAGAAAAGAGATACAATTGGAAAGATCTGGACGACAATACAGATCTTCAAAATTTTCTGGACTATGGAGTGCTATTTCCAAAGTCAAGATGTTTGGTAAACTCATGTTCAAAATGCTTTTGCCCAAAATAATGCTTTCTCAAAGTTGAGTACTTTGTAATATTGCTTTAACAAGGCAATTTTTAGATGCTTCAAAAAACTAACATAAAAATTTAATAAATAATAAAATATTATTAAATACTAAAAATAGTGTTATTGAATATTAAATAATATCTATATATATATATTTGACATAATATTTAATACCAAGAATTAAACATTTAAATAATATTTGATTAACACTATACAAAGCTTAAAGTATTATTTATATATTAACAGAACCATAAATGATATTATGTAAACAGGAAAATATTTAAATTATTTATTTAATAAATTAAAATATTCATTATTTAATATTTAATTGTATAAGAATGAACCATTGAAATAATAGTCTATATAATTAAATAATATTATTATGATTAATTTGATTATTAAAATTTAATAGAAGGTTAAAGCAATACAAATATATTTTATCATTATTCTATAAACATTTTTTTTGATATGTTATCAAAATATTAACATATGATTTTTTTATTTAATTACGATAAAAAATTATGGAATATAGAAAATAACAATTTTGACAAAAAATTAATATTTTAATATATTACAAAAAAATATAATAATTCAATCACGAAGATATTTTTATGATAAAATGGTAATAGCACATAAACATTATATTATATTTCGTATTGATAAAAAATATGATATCTAAAAATCTATGATTCCATCATCTAGAATTGTAGGTGAAAAGATAAATAATATTCCAAAATAGTTCTAAAAAAAGAATTATAGTTATACTACATAAATGTAATGATGTCTATAAGTTAATAAGTCCCCATCTATTTTCCTAAGAATATAAAATTTGAGTTTATAATATAGTAACACATTATTTAAGAATAACATTTTAATTTTTAGTATAATAATATGTTATTCTGTTTATTTGTTAAATTAACATTGTTTTAGTTAAAGCAACATTTGCTTTTTATGTATGCTGTTATCCAACAAAAGAGATTATAATGTAGATTGTAAAGGCAAAATGATTTTGAGATTTAGATTACCAAACACTAGACCATTTTCACACAAAGTAGTTTAGCACAATGCACATGTACTTCAGACCAAGTGCATTCTCTAAATATTTTTGAAAAATGCAGAAGTAATGCCGAATCTAGAACATGCTTGTATATTACTGCTCCTTTTATCCTCTGTTACTGAGTACAGTCTAGATATGTGACAACTATTGTTTAGCATCTTTGTGGCATAATCTTTTGATCTACATGAGAGTCATGGTGATCAAATTGTCACACACCGTTACAGTGATCATCGCCATGAGATGAAGGCTTACTTGGGGCGTGAGAATTTTATTGGTGTTAGATAAGACTTAATCCTATAATGGCGGCATGTTAGAAATGGTTGATTGTGTGATAGATGAACTACCTTTGTTTATCATATGCAACTGATCAAAGATTATTAGAAGGGTATAGTTGGACTTTTGGGCTTAATGAGGACATTAGTGGAGATTTCACCATTCTAGTTTAGTATATGATGTGTAGGGTTATGAAATTTATAAGTTTAGAAAGGCAAGTTATTATTTACATGAGCTTAAACATTTTGGGTTCCGGTTAGTGGTCGTGCCTAATAAGTCAGTGGCCTCATTTATGCAAGTTGTTGAGAGGTATATATTCAGGTAATTGTGTTGACCCATGACTGTCAACATAGGACAACTGGCAACTCTATTTATTAAATGACCAAAGCAGGAACTTGACTAAAATTTTGATCATTGCTTTAAGACGAACTCTAAATTAATTATCTTATAATTGCTCCCAAGATAATCATAATTGATGTTAGATGTATGCTTGAATTTTATGATCGAATCATTCTTATCATCTAATTTATGTGTTTATTGAAATTTGTATGCAGGCTGATGTTGATGGAAATGGTTTCTTGGACTATGGGGAGTTTGTTGCTATCATTATTCACTTACAAAGATTATCTAACGACGAGCATCTCCGTAGAGCTTTCATGTTTTTTGATAAAGATGGCAGTGGTTTTATTGAACTTGATGAATTAAGTGAGGCCTTGGCTGATGAGTCTGGCCAAACTGATATCACCGTGCTAAATGATATAATACGGGACGTCGACACCGACAAGGTGCGAACTATCTGTTTTGTTGCTTTTCTTTTCACCGTATTCATCCCGATATGGCCCGATTGAGCATAGAGGTCATTGTCTTGATCATGGAATAGGATGGCCGAATTAGTTACCCAGAGTTCGTTGCTATGATGAAAGCCGGCACCGATTGGAGGAAAGCTTCTCGTCAGTATTCGAGAGAAAGGTTTAAAAGCTTGAGTATCAACCTCATGAAGGACGGCTCCCTTTCACCGGATAAAGAGGCAAACAATCTGTCATAACAGTCTGGATCCATACAATACCAGAGATTTCACTGCAGGTGTGACATGTGCTCGATCGAGCTATTGGAGATTGCAGTATGCTGAGATTTGTCTTTGCTATTTGTTTTATTTTTTCCACTGTGCTAGTCTGCCACATAAATTGCTCATTGGTTCTATTGACTCGCGCCGATATATTTTCTATTTCTTTCTTTTATTTTTAGGGTTTGTAGGGCAGTTTGGGCTTTGGAGTGTCGGTTTCAACTGTGTACTGCTTGTATAGATTGGAAGGAAAGAAGATTGCAACTGATGTTCCTTGTGTGATTTGGCTCTAAACGCTTGCTACTCTGTTTCTCTATCAAATTTACATAGCGTTTACAAACTGTACTTAAATCTGTTGTGCTGTTCACAGTAATATTTAAAGATTCTTAATGATGTGAGTTTGGTGAGTGATCCGGTTGAGATCGGATGATGGACCGATTTTTCGAGGACTCTCGATAGGTCACCGCGAGTAGATCGGGTGAGGGTCGGACTGTCTCGGGTCAGGTAACTCCTTATCAGATTGATTCTTATTGGATCAACAGTAACTGAGTCTATAGTCGATCAAGTCGCCTCTTGATTGAGTAAATTAAGAGCCGTTAGTTGTTGATTCAGGGCAGAAAAGGAGGGCGATCGGAGGTACATTTGGTCTAGACGAAAATCGATGGAATCACGATCACTAGAGTCGAGCGAGAGTTTCTTTACGGTTGACGGATGAGCAAGAAGATTGTGATCACAAAGTATAGTTAAAAGAGGGGCCAACAAATCTTAATGAAACCCCTTTGACATTCAAGTCAGATCCTACTTGTTTTCTCACTTACTTGCCCACTTGACTAAGTCTCCCCTTCGTAGTCGATTCAGGTTGGATCGTAGTCACACAACCTCGCCCCCGAGATATGAGAATTCGACCTGAGCTCCTTGTCGGGTTGAACCGAGATGACTCTATTCTGATCAGGTCCCACACTTACCAGGTGGTACTTCATAATACAATTTACAATTTTTTATGCTACATTTAAAAAAACAAAAAAAATAAATGTTGTACAATATTTAAGAAGCAAACGTTCATGTAGTCCCACATTCGATGTTTCTCCCTTTTAAAGAAAGATATGCTTCTCTCTTTAACAACTTCCACTTTGGCACCAGACATATGCGATCGGATCAAAGAATATCGAATAAATAATAAACAAGTTGTTGTACTTGTCAGTCGATTGAATCAACTTTTACAAGGTCTAACTTTACAAATGCTAAAAATAGCGTACTTGCCTATTAAATACATATAAATCTGTGCATTACTAACCCACGGTTTTGATATTCTGCACTATTCCCTCGTGCACACCCGTGAGTACCACGCGATCCACCGTCTATCACGCGATCACGCACCAGATCTGACCGTCTAAATGTGGGAATGCACAGTGTTCCACCCGACCCCGCCGCTGTCGGCCGCCATCGCCGTGCTGTCCGGCCACCGCCGGCCGTCGGCCCGAGCACGATTGACGCGTCACTTGCCGGCGCATCGGTAGGCGTTGGATTCCAATCGGATTGTAGTCGGAATCTGACGTAATTTGTCCGAAAACGCAATTGACAATGGCACGCGTCGGTTTCCGGCCAAATCACGATCGGGTCAAATCACGATCGGATTCCGAGTAAATCGCGATCGGAGATCGCCCAAGGAAGGACTGCCGTTCGATGTCGGTCCTTCCTCGGTCGGTCTCCGACCGCGATTTGATGGGAATCTGACCGCGATTTAGTCGGAAACGCGCGCATACTACTGTCGGCCGTGGTCCGACTAAATTGCGTCGGATTCCGACCACAATCCGACCGGAATCCGATGCCGGCGGAAGCGTCGGCGAGTGACGCGTCGATCGTGCCCGGGCCGCCGACCGGCGGTGGCGGTGGAAGGTGCAGCAAAGGCGGTGGCAACGACGATGAGTCAACTATGTCGCTCATGGAGTCGCACAGCATGGATTGCATAAAATATCAATTTTTTACTAACCCAATAAAGGATCGTAACAAACGTTATCGTCTGAATGCACCCAAGCTACTTTACTTACCTTTCATAGGCATTGAGAGTACGACTCATATACGTCATCTTGCAACAACGAAATATTTAAGATATTCAAAACAAATAATATCGAAACTAAATTCTAACTTCATTATTTATAAAATATTATTAATAAATCAATTTAAATTTAATTTATTAAGTATTAATTAATTAGATGAGGTTAAATATTTAATTAGATTCATAAAATTCAAATGTATAATTAAAAATACTGAAAATTTTAATATTATATTTAAGGAAATTAGAAAGAACATCTGATCTACCCATCTCCTCATTTAAATGTCTACTGACATAATTAGAGAAAATCAATGGCACAGAAGACTGGGTCACACTTATGTAAGACTCATTTCAAAGATGAATCAAAATGGATTAGTTAAGAGTCTACCTAAGTCAATCAAACAAGAAAATATAATTTGTAATGTTTATCAACAAGGTAAATAAACAAAATCAAACCACAAATTAACTAAACTAAACCAAATAAACTCTATACTTGAATTACTACACTTAAACCTCTTTGATTCTCATGGAACTAAATCACTAAATGAAAATCAGTACTGCTTAATAATAATCGAAGATTATTCTAAGTTCGTATGAGTAAAATTTTTAAAGACTAAGAATGAAACTTATGAAAAATTCATCAATTTATGCAAACTAATAAAAAATAAAAAGGATTTAAAAATTAAAAGAATAAGGAGTAACTATGATAGAAAGTTTGAAAATGCTTAAGTTTAATGAGTTTTGTCAAGTTAATAGATATCACCATAAGTTTTCATGTCCTAGAACTATTAACTTAAACATTATTTATCAATTAATTCTAAAAACGATCGGTCCGATCCTATAAACATTTTTTATCGGTTACCAAGATAAATCTAAAATGTACTCACATTGTTAGACACTGATATCCAACCTTTACAAGTCACTTTTCATTGATGAGAATTATGCTCCACCTGAATACTTAATCATGATTTATAACACAATCGTGCTCTACAGTGGACTTAGGTATAGAGATAATTAAATTTTGCACTATGTTCGCAACACGATCGCTCTATTAATGAACTCTCTATTAGCAATCTTACTTCATACTAGTCCTCAGCAATCTTACTTCATATCCCCAACTACAGCGTATTTCATAATTTTCTTCAAATTGCAATCAAAGGATGCTGGGCATCTAGATTGGCCGCCGTATGTGCTTCCCGATTTACCCTGGTGGTCGGTGGGATTCCGTCTTGAGTTCATTTTAATATTTTTTACTTTACTATATTTCATATTTTTTCAATTAAAAAAATCAATCTGTAATTCGTTAAATATCTTTACAATTACACGGTGAACATGACGGAGGACATAAACATTTTTTACTTATTTGATTTAATTAATTTTTTTTAAAAATAAATGGATGGGACAATAAGCCAAGCTTCCCCGTCCTTTGAATTCCCGTTATGTAAATAGACAAAACACACGGGGCCAAACTGTTAATTACCACCCCCGAAAGTACAGGACCTGAGCGTTCCACGCGGCACAACCACGTCCTCCAGAATCCGAGGAGACAATAAACCCCAATATTTTATTAGCTACACTGTTCATTTAGCCCCCTCTTTTCCCCTTATTTCCTGTAAGCCACCCCTTCAACTGAACTCCCAGAATGCTGACGGCTTCAATCCGCCCACCTCACGCTCTGACTTCTCCTCTCCTCTCCTCTCCTCGTCCCTTTCCCCTTTTGCCAAAGGCAACTCTTCCTCCTCTAGATCTCTTCGTGTTTCTCTTACCAAACAGGAAAGGAAAAGGACCATAAGGGAGACCTGTTGAGGTTGGATGATGGTATCGACTCTTCTCTCTTCATTCCTTCTCCTTCTGTTCCTTTGTATGTTTGATGCTGAAATGCTAACAGTTCAATCCGATTGCCATGGAATGAAGTAGCCTTGCTGTTTGCTCTCACTTGCTGGCTTTATAGTTTAGTTTAGTTTAGTTTAGTTCAACTTGTGCCTTCCTTACTGTTTGATTGTAGTTGGCTTCGGCAACTAAAACCCTCTAGCTCTCTTTTCTGAAGAGTGATGGAACAATTTCTATAGGGTGCTAGTACAATTTGAGTGTGCAGACTATCTAATTATGGTGTGGTGGATAAGGTGTGATGAACACCATCATGCTTGAGCAAACTCTAGAGGAGAAGATCAATGATGTGTTTGTTTGCTAGCTGCTATGATCATTAATGTGGGAAACAAGTAGTTGTTGGCTTGCTATTCTCTCTCAAACAAGGTGGAAGTGGGTTTCAATCAACTCTTGGTTCCTTGAACTTAGTCAAGCTCTCTAGCAAATTAGAGAATCAAACCATCTTTCAATAAGTGTTGTCGTATTTGGTTGTTGATCTTGAATAACTGGTGGAGTGTTGTTTCATTAATGTTACTTCCTGTCTCCTTAGAGTATAGACTACATAAATAATTATGCAAAGAAATCCTTTTCGAGAAAAGAATATCCTTTGTGTTTAGTTTTTTGTGCAAGGATAAACTTATGAAATTTTTTACACAAAAGTCAAGCTATAGAGTGCCATGTGGGTGACACAAAAGAATCCAATATGCCATGAAAAGTGATGCCTAGTACTGCAAGCCAAATAACAATTAAGGCACTCAAATGAATAGGTCTTCAGGTGAAGAATAAACTAAGAGTGGGGCTATCAAAGATAAGTTCACGAATACTAACTGATTTCTGCAATGGCGGAAAAGATATGGAAATCAAGTACTCATATAACATTCTTAATTCCATAATCCGTGCCAGAACAGCTTACCTAAATATGTAGAAGTCTTGAGTCTGTCATGCAATGTTATGGGCAATTCCATCGTTGATCTAGTCTGTCATATGCAATATTATCTGTTAAGGACTATAAATGTTTAATTTAGGGAGATCCAGATTGTTGATAGGGATATGAACAAATGCAATGGTAAGCCTTGAGAAGTCCTAAAATGGTTTAAGAGTCTTGAAAATGTCTTGTTTATTGTTCAAGGTTTTGTGATTGACCAATTGTTATTAGTCAGTCAAGCATAGGTGAAACAGAATTCAAACTTTAGGTTTGTTCCACTTTTGGAAAATCAATTATTGTTCATGGTCAAACGACTAGAAAAAGCACATTGGGTTTCAGTTCTCATTTTTAAATGATCTAGGCAACTAAAATCTACTAGATGACTAGTGTAAACTTTATGTCCAGTGAACTAGTTGACCAGTGGTTGTTTGATGAACTAGTTGATCAATGACTTGTTAGTCTACTAAATATTTCCATTATATTCAAACTTAGCATCTGAAGATCAGTAGAGTAGAGTATAATCAATGAAACATCTCTAGGCAACTAAAGAATTGTTAGACTACTAAAATTTAAATTTTGGTTTTTAATTACGTATGATTTTGCTCAATGCTAGACAACTAGTGTAGACTCCTTGACTAGTTCCAGCAAAATATGTATCTGGTGAAACAAAATTTTTAACTATTTTCGGACAAACTTTTCTATATTTCTTTCAGGGATTCCCTCCAACGGAAAACACACATTTCCTTTCAAAAATTGACCATGTGGAAAAGCTCTAGACATTCTCAAAAGGTAAAAATATTTTATCTTGATTTAGTTATTAATCAAAAAGCTCTCTAATAGTAAATCTAGTCCCATTCTTGTATCGATCCATGTTCTTTAGGGTGACATGTGATTAATAATCTTATTGTATTGTATTTCATATTCATTCGTTAAGATTTAAGATCGATTGCATTTGCTCTTTATGAGCATATGTAGTCAATCTAGAAGACACATTTTCATTCAAAAGTTGATTATGTGGAAAAGGTGAAAGTGTTTGATCTCAGTTTTGTTCTTAATCGTAAAGCTCTTTATTGGGTAAATCTAGTCTTATTCTTGTGTTCTTTTTCTTAAGGTGACATGTGATTGATAATCTTATTGTATTGTATTGTTTTATATTCATTCATATTTATTGTATTTGGCCTTTGTGAGTAGATTTAGTCGGTCTGGATCAGCAATGTGACCATTCAAAAATTAATTATGTGGAATAGCTCTAGTTATCCTAAAAAAGTGAAAACATATGATCTATGATCTCGAATTCGTTCTTAATTGCAAAGCTCTCTATTGGTGAGTTTAGTTTATTTTTTGTATTCTACATTTCTTCTTCTTTCAAAAACAGAGTTTGCATAGATAGATTCAGAGTCACTGAAGACACAATGAGGGACATGAAACATGTAGAATTTGTGGAACCATGCAGTGACAATGGCCTCAATAAAGAAACAGGTGCAGGTGCAAATGCTGCTTCAGGGGTGGAAATGGGGCTTATCACTACTACTCCACTCTCGGAGCTCATTTGGACTCCACATGAAGGTGTAAGTCTCAAGTACACCGACTATAGCAAAGCTGAAAATAAAGCCCCTTCCTTGTGGAAAGAAGAACCATTCAACACGATAATTTCTACGTCATATTGTAATAATGGAGGAGAGTTTAGCACCAGTGAAGATAGTAGCACTAAGCATTCAACTCATGATTCCCACAAAAATACTGATTTGGTAACTATCTTAGATTCTCATACAAGACCGAGTCATTCGCCGCTTGCCTCAAGCAGAAGAATGCCGCAACAAAATTCTAGTAAGTGCCCTATGTATTTTGTGCTCTTTCTTTACAAGGATTCTGAAAATTCTTGTAGTTTTGAAATATTTATGTTATGACAGGATCTTCTGCAAAAGATGCAACCGATAATATTGTCGACAAGATTACCTACCCAGGTGTGTGCCACAACTGCTTAGCAACTTGTGTAATTCATTGTGTTATACTAAAAATGTCACATTGTTTTAAAGGTCCATTTAATAGTCGATTTCTGATTTTTTTCTGTGTCTTGAGCTAGCAGTTATGGAATTTGATTTTGCAACTACTGCTGGAATTTTGAATGAGCCTGAAGCAGGAATCAATGTATCAAGAGAAAATCCGAAATCTAGCTTCGTTGGAGTATCAGGATCTCATCATTTAGTGTCAGCAAAAAGAGGAAAGTCTATTTCGAATGTCAGATCCACAGATCAGAAATATACTGATTCAGCTTTAGAAGATCACAAATATGACAATTTTAATGAGCTCCATAATTTGTCTTGCTTACTGATTCATGGTGGACAAAATTTATGTGGTGAATGCAAAACTCGACATGCTAATGCCGAGTATGATAATCACAGAAAATTGGAAAAAGGTAAGGAAAAGGTCTTACATGATGAAGATTATGATGGCCACTCAAAAGAAGAAGAGAGTGACAATGACAGTGCTGAAAGCTGTAATAGTAAGAGAGTGATTTCGAAAAGAAATCGTTCTTATACTTTCGACATGAAGATATCTGAAGGGTTTAAACGGATGAAGAGGGATAACAATGAAGGATTTAAGCGGATGAATAAGGAGAACAACGAGGATCCTTGCTCAGGATCTCTTATTAAAAAACCTAGCTCCTTTATGAATTGGATGTCAACAATAGCAAGTAATTTTTCAAGAAAGACTTCTTTGTCTCTTCTTCCACAATGCTATAATAGTATGAAAGAAAACTTTGGTGCTGTTCGAGTATTGCATGGGAAAAGTGATCAGGAAGTCCTGAGCAGAACTGTGGGTTTTAACTCTTTCTTTCAGGCACTTTATTGTCCAAATTTCATGGCAACTAATATCATTGCTGATGGTGATTATCGAAGAAAAGCTAGTATGTCAGGAGATAGAAAAGTATTGAGGGATCAGCATAAGGATTCTAGTAATGGTGCAATAGGTAACTTTTTGCAGTTCAAGGTAAACAAGGCAACTCTTCAAGCAGAGACCAACCATATCACTTGAAAGATTTGAATGCATCTGTGAAATCTTCATCTTCCACTGATCTTCATATTGTATGTGGCGGTAATGCTAACAAATCACATAACCAAGATTCTTCAGGTGAGAAGAACAGTTATCCTGTTGAAGATTTCCCTGCAATAATGATCAACTTATCTTCCTCCAGCACTGAAATGTCTGGGCAGTTAAAGCAAAGCACAGGGGATGGATTTTATTTGAAAGGAAGAAACAACTTGATTTCCTCAGATAAGAGAGTTTGCATAGGTGCCGAAGAGAATGAAAATGTTGGGCCTAGTTCTGATCGAAGGTTCCCTATGAATTTGATATATGATGACAAGAATAATTTTTCTGACAATTTATGGATTACTCGATTTTTGCGAAAGGTTTCCTCGCCTGCTTTGAACTCAGTTAAGTGCAATTTGAGCATAAACGATGATGTAAACACTAGCAGGAGATCTTTCAACGATGTTGGAAAGAATAATATGCAGTCTCTAGGTACACATGAACAACACCTTAACAGTTGTACATCAGCAAAGGGAGACTTCAGGATGGATAATAAAAGTCTTTTGCTCAAGAGAATTGTGCCCTCCATTGTGGAAGTTTACGAAGACCATCAAGCCGAGAGTCTAATGAAACTTAAACAAAAAACTTCAAGCCATTTAGAGAATGAAGAAAAGGGTACTCAGATCATACCACTCTGTAACAGTATTGTTCCTCTTTCTGATGTTAGCAAGGAACAACTTGGAATATTCGAAGCAATAAGGGGACTTCGTTTGTCTCGCACAATTTTGATAAGGTAAAATCAGTGCTACTTTATAATTTTGTGGAATTTATTTTGAGATTCCTTATAATAGTTTCGCTGAAAGAGTTTGCTTAAAGAAGTGAAAATTAAGCATTCCAACTACAAAAGATTGGAGTATCTGCATACTTTTCTTTGATTAAAATCTACATGGATATGTATATTGCTCACTTAACTTCTTTACTAATCTAAATAAAACAGTAACTGTTCTTACTAATAGTCAAGAAACTATAAGTATTAATGATCTAGAGATTAGGACAGAGCATTTTTATGATAGTGAAAGTTCATAAGAGATTGAAAGTTCATTTCCATTTCAACCACTCCATTATTATTATATCTAAATCAAGATCTCTTCTTCTTATTAAATAATAGATTCACCATATATAAAACTCTTACATAAATTTTCAAGTGAGACCCTAAGAGAAGAGTTTCTGGAATGGGCTTCTCCCTACAATGGAGGATACAGTAACACAAGGAGAACATATAAGAGGGGACAACACAATTTCTTGAATAATCTTGAGAAATAAGTTTCTCAAGTGGGTTTATTCCTAAAGCAGGCATACAACTATATGTGATAAACTAAAGCGAGAAGAGAAGAAAATACTCATGTAGGATTTGAGCAAAAAGATGGACAACACAATGACCCTCTGTAGGGCAAAACAAACTAAGAAAAAGACTTTTTCTTAGTAAATGAAAGAATGCAAGAATAAATAATATTATTTAGGTCTATAATGGCACTTAAACTACACATGATAATTACCTGAAGGACTGATGCTTCTTCAGGTAATTAAGCTCCATTCCTTGTGACAAGTATCAAAGATATCTTTGCTACAAACAACCATTGAAATGGGAAATAATTTTTGATGGAAAGAACCAAGTAATAGAAACTATGCACATATTGTAGTTACGATACGAAGTCATTTAAGAATGCATGTATTTTTTTGGTGCAAGTAGGTTAAGCCATTCTGTTTGAATACATTATTTAATATAGATCGACATTGTCTAATTGTTTTCCCTTTCTTCACAATTTTTTAGATGGATGAAATCAAGCAAACTCAGCAATAGCCTTGAAGGTTTTTTCTTGCGTTTGAGGCTTGGGAAATGGGAGAAAGGTCCAGGAGGAACTGGCTACAAGGTGGCTCGCATAATTAGTAAGACTCTTCCTATTCATATCTTCTAGGAAATTTCTATACCATTTCGGCTAACGATAGCTTTCAGGTAGTTTGGCATATGAGAAAGATTCTCAAGGCACCTGAAAATTTCACCTTGTCTGAAAGGCTATGTGTTGATATTGCAGGTGCCAAGCATGAAAACTACCTTTCAGTAAGAATTGGGAATCTCAAATGCTCACTAGAGTGTTGCTTTGTGTCTAACCATGAATTTCTCGAGGTAACTATCACAGTTCATTCCAGACATTCTATAACAATTCATATCTGAGATTTTACATATTAGTGATTTTGTTTCTTTTGCTGATTTAGTTTTCCCTTTTTTATGTTTGATTTCCTAAATCGATTTAACTAGCTTTTGATGCAGTAGTTAGGCTGGTGCAAGTACACCACCTCTGTTTCTCTTTCCTTTTCTTCTTCCTCCCTCACTTTTTTCTACTTTTGGTAACTTGTAATCATCCTCTTCTTCCTCGGCCACCTTCCCAATTAATTGGCCTTAGCCATCATCACTTTGCAATCAATACTCTTCTTCTGGGACCCTGCATTGGCGGGAGCTTCGTGCACAAGACCTTTCTCTTTTTGATAGAACTTCGACCTCTCTCTATCATGTACCTTTCTAGCTTGAATCTCAAAGATTCCAACAATATTGCCTTTGTTAAGACGATAAAGAATGCTTGTAATGCTATTGCTTTATCGACAACTAATAGCATATCTCATTGTATAATTCAATGACATTAGCAACTAATAGGACTTCCTCAAAGACCTATGATTGTAGTTTGTCATTAGCTTTAATGTCGATAACATAAATATGGTGTCTCTTTGATTTTGCCAGGAGGAGTTGAAGACTTGGCTCTCTTCCACCTTAGAAGCTGATGTTGAATTGCCCTCCATGGAAGAACTAAGTCGAAAACTAAAAGAAAGGGAGGAGATTGGATTGTAGGCACATAGTTATACTCGATCAATCGATCGATCGATGTGTTGCTACTTACCGCATATATCCTGATGAGCTTATCAGGACTACTATATTCAATCTTATACAAGTATAACATTGACCGATATTCGGCATAGTATGAGCAATAAAGGAGGATGTATAATTTGTTACTTTGGCTTGCTTATCCCTTGACTTGATAGAGTTTTGCGATAGCGAAACTAGCACAGTTTCAGGCAGCAAATCCATTGAAGGTTTGTGTTCTTGAGACAATGCTTGATAGCCTCTTTCATCCGCTTGTTTGATTGTTAAGAGCTACTTATCGTTTTAACAAAGTTTGCATTGTGTGATATTTACTCATCGATGCTTCAAAAACATAACTCAGGTGACCGATTCAGGTCCACAAAAGTTTTCTATCGGTCACCAAGATAAATTTAAAAGCACACGTGTCAGACACGTAACATTGAACATTCACTTTTCGAAACCCACGGTAGGCGTAATTGCTTTTTTATGGAGATTCGAACCATGATCCTTTGTTCGAGCCATGCCCCGGGGGCCCCTTAACCCCATTTATGATGCTTGAGTGAACACCATCACTTCGGTTTGTGTCCCCTCGTGATAATCCAGTGACATAGCCATTTGTAGAGGTGGATTTAAGCTTTTAGATTTGAGTATGCATGCTAAGTGACGAAAATAATTATTATATATTGTATATAACTTTCAATAATAAAAATATAATAATTAAAAAAATAAATAGAATATTCAAAGTTAATATTCATATATTATAAAAAAAAAGTTAAAAGTTTTATATTTAATTAAGTACCAAATACAATTATCTAATTAAAAGAAATTCAATATTCTTTTAAATTTTGGAAGTCTTATAACTTTTATGTTCATATTTTTAATAATTTCTCTCTCAATATAGATCATTAACACGTCTACATCTTCTATCTTCTGACAGAAAATCATCCTCCATATATAGATATCACTTCTTTCATATATCCATATCCTAATTAATTGTACCTTTTTAGCGTATAACAAAAGGTGTATATATATATATAAGACATGTAGAGTTTGAAATTTAACTACAATAAATTTATGAGGATTTTCTTAGTGAACTCAGAATGTTGATTGTTAGACTGGGTTGTTATCTTCACTTTTCCATTTACTCTAAAGATAGATAAAATTTTTTTATGAGATCAGACCGATCACTTTTAGAATTAATCGGCCTGAATGATTGAAGCTTGTCCCTCTTTTTTGCACCATCACATCCTTTTCTTTTCTAGCACTACTCTTTTCACTTGTATCAACTTAGCCCTATGAAAGCATGGCATGCTCTTTCCATGCAAGGTCATATGCTTATCCACTTGATCGGATGCATCATTCATGCTACGTATATATACATACACACATCATTATTATGTTATTGAATTACCTTGGAACTTTGGTAACACGGTCAGGCACTCGGATCGCATATTTAATTTACTCTGATGACCAATAAAAATAAATTCAACTGTAAGATTATTATTCTTGCTTACACTCTAATTATTATAGATATATTACAAAAGTTCAATCCATATATTGTTCACGTTGATGAACAACTATCTTTAAGGTGAAATTCACTATCTCAGCGGCCTTACACAATTGATCACATGATTATCTGTGAAGAGGTAAATCGAAAAATTATAGTTGACCACTACAGGAGAGGATATAATCTTGGCTCGACCTTAATCTACTTTAACAAATTTATTCCGTAATAACCAACTCAATTATATCTCAAAACAATAAACAACTCTCTTTAAAGTTTCTCATTATCATTATACAGTTAGATTAACTTCCACAGCTAGATGAAGGTCATAATTAATATCACGACGTTGTTGTCCTTAATTATAAACGTTCCCATCTTCAAAGTACTTTAATTAATATATTCTCCTGCTCTAGAGTAATAATACTCTTTGTTCGTCCCCAGACATGCAATAAATCTCTCGACCGCTGACGGTTAGAGTTCTAAATCAGTTTTTTATAAATTTTTAATATATCATATTAAATATATAAAAATTTATTATTCTCTCTACAATCAACAAAATTTCTTTATAAATTTTAAATCTCATTATTAATTAATTATTGATTCCACTCACACGATTAATTTAGGGAAAAAATAATTTTGAATTTTAACTATTGCTCCTAAATTTAAAATCTCAAACCTCTTATTCATAATGATTAGAACTTTTTTATTTGATCTCCGAGACGAGAGGATATGGTTGAGTTAGTTATTACGGGATATATTTGTTAAAGTCGGCAAAGGTTAAATATATTAATTATCTTTTTTCCAATTTCTTCATGGTATCAGAGCAGTAATCCTTGCACGCTGCTCATATTTTTCTTATGGCAGATGCTATTGTTGTTACTGGAGGGCCGAAGGATATTGCTGATGGTGATATCAATATCTCTCAAAAATTGAGTTCAGTGTTGTTGAATGAATTCAATTACCTTCCGTGGTCGAGAGCAATTACCATTGCTCTTGGTGGTAGATCAAGGTTGGGATTTATTAATGGCACCCTCAAATCTCCTGAATCAAGTTCGCCGGAGTATGCGGCTTGGCTGTCAAAGGACCAACAGGTTATGTCATGGATTCTTAACTCGATGGAGCATGATCTTGCAGCAATTTTTAGCTATTCGGAATCTTCGTTGGATCTTTGGAATGCTGTTCGTGACATGTATGGCAACCAAAACAATTCTGCTAGGATTTTTCAAATTCACAGGGAGATTGCAAGTCTTCAACAAGATGGGAAGCCATTCGTAAATTTGCTAGGAAGTCTGAAGAGTTTGTGGAGCGAGTTGGAGATTTATAGACCTCCTACTACTGACGCAGCTACTTTGCAGAAGAGAACAGAAGAGGATCGTATTTTTCAGCTATTGGCTAGTCTTAATCCTGATTTTGAGGATCTAAGGAGCCATATTCTAATGAATACTGATTTACCCTCTTTCAAGAATATTTGCGCGACCATTCAGCGTGAGGAAGTACGCCGGAAAGTCATGCCACGTTCTGTTAATACCAGTTCTTCGGATGTTCGTGCCTATATTACTCGCTCATCCTCTGAAGAAAAGTCTTACAAGGGCAAACGCCCTGATCTCAAATGTGAGCATTGCCATATTCCTGGTCACTCGATTAATCGTTGCTGGACTCTTCACCCAGAGTTGAAGCCAAAATTTTCAAAGGATCAGAAGAGTGGAGGATATCAAAAACGAATTCATGATCATAAGGCTCATATGGCTACACACTCCCTTGAATCGTTTTCCTCTAATCCTGTTGCTTTACTTAATGATTTCGCAAATTATTTACAAAACAGGCATGGTCAGGAAGCTGTCCAAGGTAGATCTATTAATCAAGAAAAAAATCAACCAGCTGCACTTCTTAGTCATTTTGCTGGTTTTTTGGCTGATGCAAACTCTGACACCAACGAAGGTATGCAGATTGCTTTTCTAACTGCATTCGAAATTAATAGTTTGCATGATGTATGGGTCATTGATTCTGGTGCCACAGATCACATGTCAAATAAGTTAACCCATGTTTATGATTTTCATCCTTTTTCTACACCTTCTCTGGTATCTGTAGCAAATGGGAAAGGTGCTCCTGTACAGGGTAAGGGAAAAATTAAACTTGTTTCAGATACTATAGAGTCCGATGTTCTATATGTTCCCTCCTTTCCATTTCAGTTGCTTTCTGTTCACAAACTGACATCATCGCTCAATTGTGAAGTTCTATTTACTCCTCACAAGGTCATATTTCAGGACCTCGTCACCAAGGCGACGATTGGTGAAGGATTTCATTTGCATGGACTCTACTACTTCTCTCCTAACTCTCAGGTTACCAAGGGATTCCAAGCTATTTCCTTTCCCATTGCTGAGCAAGATTTATGGCATCGCCGTCTCGCACATCCTTCAAATAATGTTCTTAGCAAAATAAATCGAGTTCTACCTAAAGGAACTGTTGATTGTGATATCTGCCATTTTTCTAAGTCTTCTAGGCTTCCTTTTAACTCATCATTGTCTCGTACTACTCAACCATTTGAGATTGTACATTCAGATGTTTGGGGACCTTTTTCATCCTCTCTAGATGGATTTAATTATTTCGTAACTTTTATTGATGATTTCTCAAGGGTTACTTGGGTGTATTTACTGAAATCAAAAAGTGAAGTTTTTGAATCCTTTAAAGACTTTCACATGTTGGTTACCACTCAATTTTCAGCTCATATTAAAATTCTTCGATCTGACAATGGCACCGAATATATGTCTCATACCATGACAAACTATTTGATCTCTCACGGAATATTGCATCAGACTAGTTGTGTTGGTACACCTCAACAAAATGGGCTTGCCGAACGTAAAAATCGTGACTTGCTTGAGAAAACTCGAGCCATAATGCTTCAAATGAATGTCCCAAAGCAGTTTTGGTCTCATGGTATTCTTACTGCAACCTATCTTGTAAATCGCTTACCCAGCCGAGTGCTGGATTTTAAATGCCCTCTTGAAGTATTGCAGGACAAGGCACCAGATTTGTCTCATCTCAAAATTTTTGGCTGCACTTGTTTTGTACATGTCCCAACTGGTCACCGTGACAAGCTTGATCCTCGAGCTGTTAAGTGCATATTTCTTGGTTATTCTCAAACACAAAAGGGATACAAATGTTTTGATTTTCTCTCCAAGAAGTTATATGTGACTAGAGATGTCCGCTTTGCTGAACAAATTCCATATTTTGCTGCCTCTAGTCAGGGGGAGAAGCTGTCTGAGCTATTTCCCTTGCCTAACATTAATTATGATCACCAATCCACTCAAGATCTACAACCCACTCAAGATTTACATTCACAAGATTTACATCCTAGCCACGCTACTTCAGAACATTGTGATGATCACTTGGATATCTCTAGTGTTCTTTCCAAGGAAGCTATTATCGAATCACCAGAGCAAGATTTTTCCCATACACAAGGTGAACCAATAGCTTCCCGACGTAATCCTCCGCGGGTGCGTCATCCTCCAACAAAACTGGCAGATTATGTTGCTCATACGGTCAGGTATCCTGTCACTAATTTTATGTCATACCAACGATTATCACCCATGCATACAGCCTTCCTTACAGCTATATCAAACGTTCCTGAGCCAAAGAACTTTCATGAAGCCAAAAACCAGGCTGTTTGGCAGAAAGCTATGCATGAAGAATTAACTGCTCTTGCTGAGAACAAAACTTGGACTATAGTGCCTCTTCCTCCGGGAAAACATGCAGTTGGTAGTCGCTGGGTGTTTAAAGTGAAATTCAACTCCGATGGTTCTCTAAATAAGCATAAAGCACGCCTTGTTGCTCAAGGTTTCACTCAGAAATTTGGTGTCGATTACAAGGAAACTTTTGCCCCCGTTGCCAAGATGACCACGGTACGAGTTCTTTTATCAGTTGCTATCAATAACGGTTGGTTCTTGTTTCAGATGGACGTCAAAAACGCATTCTTGCATGGTGATCTTGAGGAAGAGGTGTTTATGAAGCTTCCTCCCGGGCACCCTCAAAGTGACAATTCCAACTTAGTCTGTCAACTCCATAAATCAATTTATGGTTTGAAACAAAGTCCCCGTGCATGGCATGCCAAGTTGAGCACTGCTCTTGAAGCTCTTAGTTTTAGAAGGAGCTCAGCTGATTCGTCTCTTTATGTCCGGCTTGGTCCAGTTGACAAACTTGTGGTATTAATCTACGTGGATGATCTCATTATTACCGGGAATAATAATGACTCCATTGCTCAGTTAAAAATGCAACTTCAGCAAAAATTTCCAATCAAGGATCTTGGTTCATTGAAGTACTTTCTTGGAATTGAAATGGCGACTTCCAGCAAAGGGTTATTCCTTAACCAGCGTAAATACATTTTAGACTTACTTCAAGATGCTGAGATGTTACACACCAAACCCGCTGCTACTCCTCTCGATAGCAAATTGAGACTTGCTTCTACAGAAAAAGCTCTAGACTCACCAAGCTATTATCAGAAACTTGTGGGAAAACTCATCTACTTGACTATCACGAGACCAGATATTATGTTTGCAGTTAGTCTTGTTAGTCAACATATGCATGCCCCAACCATTCAACATCTAGGCATGGTAAAACGAATCCTGCGGTATCTGAAAGGTACGATTGGTCGAGGAATAGTCATGACCCATAATGGTCATACTAATATTATGGGATATACCGATTCTGATTGGGCTGGTAATGCACTTGATCGTCGGTCTACTACTGGTTATTGTATGTTTGTTGGTGGTAATCTGGTTTCTTGGAAAAGTAAAAAACAACATGTGGTTGCTCGATCAAGTGCTGAAGCTGAGTATCGTGCAATGGCTTCCGCAGCATGTGAGCTCGTATGGCTTAATAGTCTTCTTATTGATCTCGGTTGTCCTAGTTCTATTCCTATGAAACTTTTTTGTGATAATCAGGCAGCTATGCACATTGCTTCTAATCCAGTGTTTCATGAAAGAACCAAACACATTGAAGTTGACTGTCACTACATTCGTCAACAGGTTCAATCCAAATTAATCAACACTCAATATGTGCGTTCTAATGACCAACTAGCTGATGTGTTCACCAAAGTGTTGACGACTACTCAGTTCCACAGGCTTTTGAGCAAGCTTGGATCCATCAATCCTTTGGATCCAGCTTGAGGGGGAGTATTGGAGCTTAGAAGAATATTCTGAAGAATATTCTGTGTATATTCTGTGTATATATGTCAAGCTAAATTAGTGGAGGTAATTAGAGTATGTTAAATTAGTAGAGGTAATTAGAGCTAATATTTTGTATAGGCGTATTCTTAGGAACTAATGATTGTACATCCATATTCTTAGGCTAATCACGTGTGATGGAGATTGACACAATTATCTCTATATATACTTGTAATATGTATGAAATCGGTATGAATGAGAATTATCTTTTTTCCAATTTCTTCATCTCTGTTTTTTGTTGAGTGACTCTCTGACTGTTCACAATGGCGGAGCTAGCCCGGGTGATTTACCCGGGCTGATCTCTGACGGTGGGCTATGCCAACGAGATCTGTGTTCTTTTATCCGGGCTGGCTCTTTTATTTTCTTTTAAAAAAAAATTTCTTACATAAATTTAAGCTTTTGCGCCGTGAGCACATAGCCCGGGTAAGGTAAAACGTGGCTCCGCCCTAGTTTGTTCTAAGTGCCACTTACGCTCTATTTGGATCGGGTGAGGGACGGTTCATTAATGGAAGGGGAAGGAAAGGGAAGGGAAGGGAAGGGAGGAGAAGATCAGTAACCTTGTTTGGGAGGAAAGGAAGGTTAAAAGGAAAGGATTTAAAAGTTAAAAATATAAAAAGTCAAAAATATCCTTTCTCACTTCCGTTGCTCTTCTTCCTCGACATCTCGTCAGATTCGAGGCTGAAAGTCTCCTCGCGAGCAGGCGGAGAGGGGGCAGCCGAGCCCCTGCCCGGGCGGCCCCTCCCAACGCCTGCAGAGGCGCCGATCGGCACGCGACCACCGGGCGCAGTGGCCGGCCGGTGGAGAGAGAAGAAGAGGGAGGACGCGGAGGACGAGGTCGGCGGTGGGAGGGGGAAGGCGCATGCGTGCGAGGGTACGCTCGAGGTAGAAATCGCGGCGGACGACGCCGGCGATGTGGCTGATGGCAGCGAAGTAGGCGTCCTTCGAAGAGGAATGGAGGACCGGCGCCGGAGGAGCGAACGAGTGGAGGCAGCAGCGGCGGAGGAGCGACGCAGCGGGTGAGTGGAGCATCGGCAAGAGCGGGAGTGGACGCGTCCCCTTCCTTCGCAGTGGGTAAAATTGGAATAAAGATGCGTAATATTTGCTTCCCTTCCTTACACCCCGATTTGGGGTGTAAGAAATTGTGACTATTCATGAGCATGGAAGGGGAACACTTCCCCTTCTTTCCCCTTCCCCTCCTTACCTCACCTCATCCCAAACAGAGGTAAATTTTTTTTTCCCCTTCCTTACCTTTCCTTCCCTTTCCCTCACCTCCTCCCAAACAGAGGCTTACAGTTTGCTACTGGGAGAAACTCAATCTCGGTCAGATTTGGTTGTCGTGTCGGATATATAGCAGGCAGTTTGCCGGTGGGACTTTACTGATCTAGGCCGATAGTGAGGTCCCATTCAGGATTTACGAACGACAAACAATGAGTTAGCTTTAATTTGCCGGTGGAACTTCACTAATCACGACAATGAGGTCGATCGTGAGGCTGCACACTCACGACCGTGTCGTCACCGATCGAGAGCTTGCAGCCTCACGGTGTGGTTAATTGTGAGAGTTTACAGCTGCGGGGATCGGGATTATCAAAGTTTAATACTTAAATCACGTAAGTTACGTTTCAAATTATCAAATCGTGTAGTTATTCTGATTTTACCCTTCTATTAAAAAAAATTTAATCTATTTTGTGATTATAAAAATAGTAATTTTAATCGATTGTTATATAATAATGTAGTAATCCATTAATTTTTTTAAATCGATTAAAAAGTTTTTATATAATTGAAAATTTATTGTTCTTAATATGCTTGATTATATGTGTTCGGACAATACTCCTAAATATATCTATGTCCGTAAATATCAATTTTATACACCGTACTTATACCCTCAGCAAATGAATTTTTGAAGACAAATTGAGTATGAAAAATGATGTCTGAAATTTATTATAAATAATACAATAATAATACTCACTGATCAAAATCACAATTAAGATCCTTACACTTGACTATTTCTAAAGATATAAATTTTATAATTTTTTGAATGACTAAGATTCATCGGTTGGTTTCATTCAAAAGTGATTGATCGATGAACTTAGAAGAATGACATAGAACTAGGTCTTATGTGTTTGAGTAGTGCTCTTAAATATATTCATGTTCTCAAATACCAATTCGATATGTTGTATTGAGAGCAATAAATTTTTGATCATAGAAGAATTTTTAATCGATTAAAAAAAAGTTTTAATCATTGCTACAGCATAACAATCAATTAGTTTTTTAATTTTTATGGAGGAGCAAAATGGATATTGGGTAGGTGATTTGAGAATTTTAAAAATTACCTATGTGGCTTATTTAAAAAAAAATGATAAATCTCAGTTAGCCCCATTGACTATCTCTGGGGTGACCATTTGGAGGAAAATTCCTACAAATACGCCGTAGTTGAAGATCGAACCGCATAGGGCCGAAGCCACAATGGGGGCAAGTAGGGGCCACCGCCCTCCCAGCTTTTTGATTTTTCATTAAGTTTGTCTTTATAAAAAAATTTTAAATTGGAACTGGCCCCCCCCCCCCCATCGAACGCCCGCCCCGCCCCCCTCCTTTGTCCAGACTCCAGCCCAATGTATTGTGTTTGTGGGCTTATTTTTTTCCTTTAGGCCTCAGTCCAGCAGCTAAATAATACAATACATTAAATAGAGAAGGAGGGCATGAGATTGGCAGTCTGATCGCGCGGCCGTTGCTCCTCCTGACCGATTCTCCTCTTTCACAAGATTCCTTCCCAGCAAAACCACTACAAGAGGTGCCCCCCCCCCTCTCGTGGAAACTTACCTCCGCCCCTAGAACCGCAGGTGCCTAGGTGACAACCTGGATGTCCTACCGCGACATTATTGCCCCAGGGACGTTTAACTATAGTGGGTAAACTTTTTATAGTGACCGGACCCATCGCCGAAACGGCCCCATATCAGAAAACCCCTTAAAGGATTTTTTAGAGACATGGTACCACTATGTTGATAAGAGCATACTGCCTCAATATCACCTCAGTTAACAAATACATGTTGCTAAGACTTGAATCGCACAACACCTCAATCAACAAATACATGTCGCTAAGAGAATTCGAACCCGAAACCTCAAGCAACACATGTCTCCATACTTACCACTTGGGATAAGGCACTTCAACTATGTGGCTTATTTCAGAACTTTGGCAACATGGTTTAATAAATTGTTGTAGAAAGTTTGTTTTGCCTAACTTTGGGTGGAAGAAAAAATACGTTAAAATCAATTCACGAATGGATATAAAATATATCCATCTATTATTTTATTGATAAGTGATCCAGAAAAGAACCAACATCATTGATCGTGTTTCTTGACCCAATCGTGTCTCTTGCCACCACTTGACAACAAGAAGTCTAGAGTCAAATATGGTCTGGCTGTATTTTCCAACATAGCATTGTTCAATCAACCATAGACATATCTAGTAGACAACATGATCAGGTCGTGCTTCCCAACACTACCGTGTGGGGACAATCGTAGACGTTAAACAGCCAACACAACCGTGGCACTATGGCGGCATCTCGAACCCAGAAGGTTTTATGATACCGAGGACTTAAAATTTGAGAGGTTATAATTTTTGACTCGAGTTGAACCAACACAGCCGTGGCACTATAATGGCGTCCCAAACCCAGAAGGCTTTATGATATCGAAGACTTAAAATTTGAGAGGTTATAATTTTTGATTTAACATGAATCACAGGATCTACGACCTGTCAAATCAAAACTCATCCAGAAATCAATAAATAACGTACTATTAAAGTTATTTTGTCTTTTATTTTATATGATTTTGAGACTATTTAAATATTATTAGGGGATAATTATTATCTTTTATTTTGAAATAATTTATTTGATTAAATCTAAAAGTAGCTCCAACTTTCCGTTTGACGATTCAGATGTTTTCAATGAAGTTTCGTTATGAAAATGAACTTTTTTTAGAATAATTACTATTCTCCCGACAACAATAAGCAAACAGAGAAAAATATCTCGATTCCAATTCTCGCATAATCCATTCTTTCTCTCGTTCGCATATAAAACGACCGCATTACATAAACAAGTGGGGCAATTGGGGGCAAGTTGCCCCAATCCCGTCCCCCTCCCTTTGAGTGATGGAGACTCGAGGTCTCATTTATCCACTCCACCACTCACCTCCATTGCCCGCCTGGGCCCCACAGCCGATTCCAAATTTATAAAGTGACTGACAGCGACCCAAAAACATCTCTAGCGGATAGGGCAGCTTACGTGTCCGTCTCATCCGAACCCTAAAAAAATATCAGCCTCGAACAGAATCGGGAGGGCGATTCTTAGCCATGAAATAGATCCTCCCGCCACTGTAGCCACCAAAAATATCCCACCATAAATAATTAATATAAAAAATAAAAAAAATTATTTATCACGAATTAAATCCAAATTGTTTGCTTCCTTTAAGGACGCTTTTACATTATTTTATTATTATTAGTTTATTTCTTGAAAAAGTCAAAAGCATCCCATCTTATATTTACCCTTTGTTGTAATATTATTATTGCAACCAAGGGAATAATTAAATTACTCTAATTTGCTTTTGGATAATAATGAGAATTAGAGATGTCAATTTGAGTTGGATCCATCGGATTGATCCGCCTTGTCATACAATTTAAGTCGATTGAGTTAAAATTTTATCAATCTATTTTAAGATGAGTCGATCCGCGTAAGCTCGCGATTCGTATGGATTGATCCGTGGCGGACTTGAGTTGGCCCACGGATTGAGAAAATTTAGGCAGCGTTTGGTTGGGCCATTTTCCAGCGTTTTCCATTTTCGTTTTCCAAGGAAAATGGAAAACGCTGAATGGTTTATAATTTCCTTTTCATTTTCTGGAGAATGGAAACTCGTTTTCCAGAAAAACAGAAAATGCTAAAATATCGTTTTCCAAATCAACAGCTCAAAATGAAAAACGGGAAAACGCGGCGCGTTTTCGCGTTTTCCACTTCTTTTTCGTTCGAAAACACGGAAACGCCCGAGGTCGCGCGTTCGCTTCTTCACCGACCTTCCTCGATCCCTGCGCACGCCTCGCCAGGAGGTCTCCTCCGCCCTGTGTGGCCTCGGCATCTGGCAGGAGTCGCGGCCTCGCCGCCCTGCCCGACGACGCCACCGAAGCCACCGCCTCCCTGCCCGACGACGCCACCGAAGCCACCGCCCGGGCCCGACGACGCCACCGGAGGCGTCGCCCGGCCTCGGCGACGCCACCGGAGGCGCTGCGCAGGCCCGGCGGCGACGCCTCCGCGCGCGGGCCACGCGGGACGGGACAGAAGTCGCGATTTTTTTTTTCTTTTATTTTTTAAGTTAGGGTTTAATAGAATTTTAATAATTAATTCCTAACTATAGTTGGGGTAGTTTAATAGGCTTTATTAAAACCTATAAAATTATCTTATTATTTTTTAAAAAATATTATATATTTTTATTTTTAAATATTTGTATTAAATTTTTTTATTTTTAGTTAAAAAAATAAAAAAAATATTAATTCCTAATTATAGTTGGGGTAGTTTAAATAGGCTTTATTAAAACCTATAAAATTATCTTATATTTTTTATTTTTAAATATTTATATTAATTTTTTAATTTTAGTTTAAAAAATAAAAAAAAATATACCACTAATGAAAACAGTTAACTCTAGATTATCGAACCAAACGTGTTTTCCAGTTTTCTTTTCTAGAAAACAGAAAATAACATATTATACCAAACGCATTTTCTGTTTTCTGAAAACGAGATTAGAAAATGGAAAACTGGAAATAGAAAATAGAAAACAGAAAATGGAAAATATTTTCCAAACCAAACGCCCCCTTATTTTTTCTTCAAAATTTAAAATTAAAATAGAAAACTCAATTGACTAATGGTTTTGACCCATCTAAATTATAATTCGAACTTAAAAATTTCAACTTGCTCGGTTTAAATTGTAATCTAAATTTAAAAATTTTATTAGTTTCTTTATTTTTTTATTTGTTGAGAGGTCTATGGGTTGGCCCACCTAATCTGCAACCCGCTTTAGGTTAGGTTGGATTGAGATTTTTCAATCCGCTAAGTTGGTGGATCGGTCTGTCTTGCTCCGCCATATGATAGGTTTTTGATGGGTTGAATCGCCCGTCATGGGTTGATCCGTTTGACAACTCTAGTGAGATGGTTAGGTTCGTCAATGACATATCAAGTATTTGGAGTTCGAAACTCAACTGTGGTGAATTTATAGAGATTTTAGTGGATCCGAGAACATTGACTATTAGGCTGGATCATCATTTTCACTTTTTAATTTATCTGGGCTTAGTAGTCGATGGTAAACTTATGTGAAACCTGACAGATCAAAATATCGAAATCTCTTTATTAACTTAGTTAAACTTGTTAAAACTCTCTCTAATTTACTTACAAATATTGTTATAGCGATTTTTATATAAAAATCACTTCATGATCAAAATATTATAGTTGTGATTTTCAATAAGTTGCTAATGTTTAAAAGATATTGATTTTCAACTAAGTTGCTAAAAACTATTTTTGGTATAAAAATATTTTATGGATGATAATTTTGATCAAATTAGAATAATTTGATAAAGTTAACAACTACACATTATAATAATTATGAATCATAATAATTATAATTTATAGCAACTAGGATGAATCCATATAATGGTTGTCCTAACCTCTATTCCATCCGTGATCAATTGTACCTCTTTAATTATTTAATAATATAATTAAAGAAGTACAAATAATAATTTTTATTTAATCCATTAAAATCCATCCTCTGTCTTTGATAGTAGCATGATTTTTTTTTTGAACGCCTTATCCCAAGTGATAAGCATGTTAATAACATATTTTTGAGGTTTTATTTGAATGCACAATTTGTTGAAGGGGTGTTATAACACTCTTAGCAACATGTATTTGTTAGCTGAGGCTAGTTTCGGCAATAGACTCTTATCAGCATAGTGCATTTTTTTAAAAAATTTTTAATTTTTTTAATTATTAACTTTAGGTGTTATAATAAAAAGTTTATCCACTATAATTTTATCCTTACAATAGCTATGACTTTTATAATAGTATTAAAGTATTTTTTTTTCATAATTTAAATATTTAATTTTTATGATGTAATTAATTTAAAAATGATTAATCTAATTTCATAAAATTTTTTATTATTCATAAAATATAATATATTTTAAATGAAATTTAAAATCTTATTATTTAAAGAGTCTATTCTATTTCACATCATAATTTCAGAGAAAATAAAAGTTCTTTTCTACAAAAAGATAGAATCCGTCACTCCAGTGATTTCATATAGTCAATTTCACGATAGAGTATTGCTTGACTTCGTCGAGATTCAAACTCTTACCCTCTTTTGTAAGTTTGTTTCATCGTAACCAATTTAATTATACAGAAAAAAAATAAAAGCTCTATAGTTAATATAATAGGCTAAATAAGTAAAATATTGAATTGGAACACTCCTATGAGAAAGGTTCCAATGAAAGGCGTTTTTTTGTTTTTACCCTTATTATTATTAATATTATTTACTTTATTCAGTTAATTATTATACTATTTATAGATCGTGCCCGGACCGCCATTTCTGCCAGAATGGATGCGGATCGCAGAGCGCAGATGACCATCGGCGTAAGGGATTGAGGAGTAGAGAAGAGAGGGGGAGTTTCACAATTTCCGGCGTCGGATCGCCCTCGGGGAGGAGCTGGACGCAGCCGCAGTTGGGCCTCGAGGAGGGAATGAGGAGCCCCAGCCCGGCCTCCGCTGTGGCGGTGGATCCCGATGAGGTGGTGGAGATAGAGGGGCCGGTTTCCGCCGCTGCTCCGCAGAGGTCGGAACCCTCGGCCGCCGTCGATCCGGCTGAGTATGCCTTGATGTTGAAGGGGAAGCTCGATCTGTATTGCGCCGCTGTCGCCTTATCCAGGGTACTCTCTCCGCTTCTTTGAACAATTTTGTTTTTCCTCGATGCATTCGTTATGTAGTTTATGCTTCTGGAAAAGTCATCGAGAAAATGGGATTCAGAAAGAAGAAATCCAAATGTTGTTGGTTTGAAAGATCGTGTTTCCAGGTGTTTGTGTATAGTCTTGTCTAAACCAAGTGTGTCCAAAAAAAAAACAAATATTGGGTGATCATATTTTTCTCTTTGCCCAACATAATTTGTTGCCGACACTCAAGCTTAACAGGAGTTTCCCTAAGAAATAAGCGTTTGGAACTTGAAATTTGGTGCAGCCTCGTACGATCTATATACTTCATTCATTAACTACAGTGAGTTTTCACTTTGGTGGCAGGTAGTCAACCTTTCCTATTTAATTTGGACCAAAAGTAGAAATTATGTCATATAAACTCAATCCCTTGTGGTTTTATTTGGTACCTTGTGTCAGAACCCAGCACAGTAGTCCTATTGGCCAAAATAAATGGTACATAGAACCTAAGGGACATAGGCCAAAAACAATTAAGTTTTTGGTGGCAAACTAAATTGGCTGAATAATCTAATCCTACCTAATGAAAACTACCATTTGAAGTTTAACAGGCAATATAGGCTAATATTTTGGGCAAATACAGTCTTCTCACTATTGTGATAACATTTCATCATCTATATGTCTCTCTAACTGCTGAATGACTATCGTATGTGTCTCATGCTGTTGGATAACAGTTGTAATTACTCATCCCGATAGATTTAGAGGCAGTAATAGGATTTTGTGGCTCAAAACAGCTTAAAACCAAGGTGTTAATACTTTGTACCAAACTAAAATTTGCTAATATGATATTCCAGTCCTGTCAACTTTTGATATGATATTATTTTTGTATCATACTGAACAATAAAAGTGTTGTCATGCTTGTTCTTGTTAGTTATTATTAGACTTTCAAATGCTTGCACAAAATTACAATAGCCAGCAGCACTAATGCAGCAATGCTGCTAATTGAAATTATATTATCACATCATGAGCTTGTACATGGGAACATCAAGGTTCCTAAGAAGGGTTAGAGAAGCATACCAAATAATCCTATTGTACTGGTTTCACGATCAAAGAGGCATGGTAATTTTGCTAAAATATTGATGTGTTGATCTGTATGTTGTATGGTGACAAATACTGGACAGTTTGCAAATACTGTGGCAACCAAGCTGCCTATTGTGTATTGTAAGCTTTATTAACCTTATTTATAATAGTTCCTTTAAGACTATTTGCTACAGAATGCATGTGTAGTCATTGATAAACTGATGGATTGCACACAAGTCTTTGTCTTTAATTTGTCATGAGTTGCTGAGAAAAAAACAAATCTAAAATGAGAAGTTTATAACAGATTTCATCTAGTTTTGGATGATTTTCCTTATATTAGTTTGCAAGTAATAGTGTGAATACATTATTAAGTATCAACAATAATCGTCAGGATGTGGTCCAAATAAGATTTGAGAGAATGAAGGTATGCAAACATTGACAAGAATATTTTCTGGTTCACATGTTTTTCCTTTAGTCCATTTTAGCTTAGAATTCATTCAACATTTTTGTATCAAAGCACCAAAGGATTAAGTTTCTTCTTTGTTGTGTGATAGAGTTCTAGCGCGGATCCTCAAAGTTGTGTTTCCATGGTTGATACCAGTTTGCTGTCTTCAGATTCTCTGCAATATCAATCTCAGGCATCTACAAATGGTATATTACTATTGCATACAAGTAGCTCACATTAGCTAGTGCTATTAGGTCTGGGTACTTTTTGTTTTCTTTTCCTTCTTTTCCCTCGTCTAATTTTCATTTTGAATCAATTGTGTGGGATAAAGTCTCAATGACTTTTATTTCTCTTTTTTATTTTTTTATCTGGATTAATATAAGGAAAATATTTTCTCAGTGATTATTCAATATATAGTTATAAAAGATGACAACAAACAACATGGATTTGATGCATACATTATCACAAGAAAGTGATGGAGGCTTCCTTTTCTTCCATTAAGTCACTGTAATAAGGAGAATCAGGTTACATTCTACTAGGTAATTTAGAAACATACACACTAATTGCTTTTGGATTGACTATAAATGTCATAAGCTCCTAGATAATCCATCAAAGGAGAAAATCTAACTACGTATTCAAGATAAACAGGATGCTTGTGAATCTAATGAGCTTATGGAAGACATTTAGATGAGTGGTATGACATTGGGTATCAGTGACTTAAAATTAATTAAAGAATCACTGCTCATCCTTATGAACACCTTTTTAGTGCTCCTTTGTCAGTTGGATCATGTTATTTTGGAGCTCGGGCCTTAATGATAGTTAAAGGTGTTACTCCCATCCTCAAATAGAACCTTGAAATTACTACATGTGGGCAGTCATTTGGTTCCAAGTTCTGCTACACTTTTTTCTAGGTTGTAGTGCTTCTGGAAAAAAAATTGAACTAGTAGAAATTTGTTAGCAACTAGTTCTACTGGAAGTTCTTAGCTTCGAAATGTATGATATCTCTAATAATAGAAAAGAATGAACAATTCATTCTCGCAAATCAATATTCAAGTTCTCTATAAGGCATCAGAAAATCATGTATAAAAGTTTTTAAAGTATTATGCAGTCTATTTGTGGGTCACATGACTATTTTTAATATCAAAGCATTTGTGTAAATCCAGTTAGATGTACACATGTTCTGTCTTTAGTGAATGCAAAAAAGGTTAAAAGCTACTTTTTCTTTCTATTGTAATTGAGGGAAAGTTCGTTCGTGAAACTGCATCATACTTTTTCTCCTAGAGAAATGTCACATTCTGTCACAGCTTCATGGTTTCATAATCAAATTTCATGGAATATATAAAAGATGAGTCAACATTCAGTCACATTGTCTCCTTTTTTCTATTTGATCTTTCTGGGTTTCATAATTATGAAATGATGGTAAGGTGCAACATAGATCAGGTGGTATTGTTTCTTCAACTATGTTGGAGAAGTCTATCCTCCATAGGAGGGCAACTAATGGATCATGAAGGGTTATTTCAGATGATGTTGAACTTGATAAAGAAGCAGAAGCATTGGGGACTCTAGATGTTGCCCAAGTGAAACGTGTAAAAAGGTATACAGCTGGAAATAATAATTCAATTACCGATACTATTGTGTTGTTTTTTTCAGTATTCACTAGTTGATTGTTCTTGTTGTTGTTCATTTTCTAGAGGAACTTTGCATTTACCGCAAATTTTCCTGATTTTTTTCTTTCTATTAGCATTTGAGACCTTAAATTTCTAGAATTCTAGTGCTTGTTTGGAACTTTTGAAGAAGCTTTAGTTGTTCACCCAGGATGCTTTCAAACAGAGAATCAGCAAGGCGCTCAAGAAGGAGAAAACAAGCACATGCAAATGAGCTTGAGGAACAAGTATGTTCCAATTGCTCAATATGTTTATATCTTCAGTATGCAATGGTGTTTTGAAATTTCATGGCATCTATTATTAGGTTTCACAATTAAGAGTTGAGAACTCAGCGCTTTTAAACCGTCTCACTAACATGAATCAGAAGTACAATGAAGTTGTGGCTAATTGTAAGATACTGGAAGCAAATGTGGAAACTTTGAGCGCCCGGGTAAGCTACTTGTTACATTAACATGTGTATGTTTTTTATATAGTGCTGAACATGAAAATTTATTAATTTAACATATGTTTTGGGTTATTCATTTTGAAGTTATTTTTAAAGAGTTATGACAATTTGCTCAATGCTACGAAAGTTAGTATTTTGTCATTGGATTTAATGTTGCTTAAGTAGAATATGACAATAATGTCTTCTAATAGTCTATTTTTCATTGATTTTGCATCAATATCATTGTTATAGGGAGAAAAAAAAACTCCTCCCTTAGGAGCAGGTGTGTAGAGTGGATAAAGTGGTGATAAGAGGATTAGCAGAGCCTTCCCAATTGCTTACCCTGGTCTAATTTGAAGAAACATTTATATTAACTTCATTTTGTCCATCCAAACTAATTCAGTGGAGCACTATAGTGACAAATGAAGCTAAGAGTTGAAATGAGGGTGTCTGTGAAGTGACTAATGATAAGTGTGTTAGCTCTTCTCTTTTCTTCTCCATATTTTTTGTTGTCATTTTCAAATTGACCTATGGGAAGCTTTTCGAATCGGTAAGTTTTTCATTTTGTTATGAGAATAGTTTAGTTATTATGTAATCATTTGAGCTGAACTGGTGGTTTTGTGCACAAGAATAATATGGTAATGATTGACATTTTGATCGATCTTACTAATATTATATATAGCGACTATGCTATGCAGGTGGTTGATCACCTCACACCCTATGTGTTATATGCTGCTTGTTTGCTTAATTAGGCTGTTTAAGCCTCATAAGAAGGGGGCACATATAACCTCCAACTATGCCAATTTTTTGTATCTGGTGCAAGGGAAGTCCCCATCACTCTCAGGCAACAATCCGAAGGCCATGAGTTGGAGCTGATTTAATGGACCAGGTTTGTTTGGGTACTAGTTTAAGTCTAAAGCTGTTAGGTTTGGTTTTATTGATACTTTTTTAAACTTTAGAAATAGTTCTTTTCAGTGCTTTATGCATCACTTTTTACCAAATAGAAAGGTTAAGTTTTCTCAAGGGGAATCCTGTGTAACTTAATCCTGACGGTAAAAAAAACTAATCTCATGAGCCATTTGTCACATAAGTTATCATCGCATGACCCATGACTGTATGTTTGTTACCATCAAACTAAAAAAATTCAGTAAGTGTACGTTATGACTGCCATTGGTTACACGAGCATCATCATTTATGATCAATTAGGTATGATTCTACATTTGTGTAAGTGGTATTGGAGGCCTATGACAGATCTTATAAGCTTGATTCAGGTTGCTCTACTATCTTTGCTACTTTTCTATGAACTGAATGATAATGGTGCATTGTAGAGCAAGTTTTGTTAATACTCAGTTGTCAGTATATGTTTCTACTTAAATACATGTCTTTTATAGTTATTTTTTCTTGATGTTTTTTCCGTAAGTTTTGTAGCTATCCTCTAGCTTATATTTTGGTACAGATTTCGTGTATGTCTTCACATAATTTTCAGTCCAACCAGTGGATGTGGCAGTTTGCTTCCCCATTTGATACGTTACTGCTGATTGTAGTCGTGTTCTGTCACCTCACTTTCATTCTGTTGTTTTGTTACCAATACAAATTGCTATCTTGCATTCATAGTATTTATTGAATGATTGGCCTGACTAACAATGTTTGCCAAAATATCTAACAGTGAAATGGCGTTCCTACTCTTCCCACATTTCAGGTGAAGATGGCAGAGGACATTGTGAAAAGGGTAATAGGAAAGTGCCCTTCCGATCATGCTATTTCAACAATCGGCACACTGGACGTCAAAGCAAAACCCCCATCTGAAGCAACTTCCGATACTGTTATTGCAATCCCTGATAACTCAATTCATGTCTACTTGGCTTCAGCTGAAGAAGAGATGGTAAACACATGCCTCATGGATATCATCTCTGGTCTGCCTTGCAAAGATGCCCCCCACTGGGCTCTAGACCAGGGGAAGATGCGCCGACCTGGTTTGATACGACGAGCGGCAAGCTTGGAGGAACTCCAGAAAATAATTTGCCAAGGACCAAACTCTTGCACGTCCTTACAAATGGATGTTGACTACCTCGTGGCGCCCAAAGACCTTTGAATAACAAGCTGAACTCGAGCGTAGCCCAATTCTGGTACTCTCAACGTATCTGCTGAATTTATTAGCTTGTCGCATATAGTGAGCATGGATGCCTTGTATGAGATGTTCAGGTGAGACCTCTGAATCTGTAAGTTCATGAATTGTGTTTCAGTCAATCTACTATACCTTGTGTGGACTAAAAGGGAGCTTATCGAGTTTGGTGGTCATAACCGTCATTACTTAGTAATATTCTTGTCGACAATGGTAAAAGGGATAAATATTAAGCTTCAAGAAATATCATCAGAATGAAAGATGAGTTAGATCCAACTCAATTAGACAGGATCAACTGGATAGTAAATCAATGAATCTGAAACAATCCTCTTAAGTGGAATAAAAGAAAAAAAACTAAAAAAAATGGTGAGAAATTACATATACATTATGACATTAGGGAAGAAGTCCTTGATGACCTTAGCAATAAAGTTAATGTGAGAGTTTGTTGATGCAGCAGAAGAAACATGAAAGAGAAAACACTAATATTAGATGTATGTGTTTAGAATATTCAAAATGCTTTAATGTTTCTTAAGAAAAGAGGGCAAAGACACTATAAAAAGAAGAGAGTTTGAGTTCCTAGCTTTAGAATAAAATTATAAATAAAAATAGAAAAGAGTATTGTGATTGAATTCCAACCTTTATGGTAAAAGTTTCTTTTTACATATCTGTGAGTCTATAATTTGTCCACTTGGAATTGTAAATTTTAGTAGTAAAATGTCTGTGATGGTTTAGCTACAATTTGATTAATTTGATTAGTTTTCCATTAAGTCCCTTCTCACTGTTAAGATAAACCAGCTTACTTGATCACATAGAGATGCTAACAACTTTCAGGTACATCATCACATAGACCACATAAGATGTTCTTAACATTCATTCATTTAGCTAACAACTTACCTTTTGTGTTGACCTTTTGGTGCAAGATTAGCCGAGTTGTGATCTTAACTTTGTTGACACCGAACGAACTCCACACGTTCGTAGCAATTTTATTGCATTTGCAGGTGTGTCAAAAGAAGATTCCACCTCCATTCGATTGTATCCTGAGTACAATGCTGCATATGAGCTTTGGTTAGGATCAATCTAGCTCCCTGCAGAGATTCTGTAACAGTTGATTTAAGTCAGCTGATTTCAGATGTTCAGATTCACAATGAGAAAAGAGAATGCTTATTTTGTATGATACCTTTGCGCCAAAGATCAAGCCAGAATCTGATACCAGTACCCCAGCAGGAAGATACCATGGGTTCTAGCTGACTCCTTCCAGGTATGCGAGTTCGATCATGTTTTGTTGGGGTTTGCATCAGACCAGTGTGTGCGTTGAAAGTAACGGCATTCGATCGAGGTTTTCCACACCAATTTGATCTTGGATCTAAAAGTTTCCAGCTAGTTGAACTTATCAAAGTGTATTCCAAGTCGTGGTTTCTTCTCATCTTGTCAATTGCAGGTTACCTACCCACTTCAGAATCTGATACACACTTGCAGGAGGATATCGGAGCAGATGTGTTAAAAACAGAATTAGTAAGCATATTTTAATTTCTGTAAAAAGTGGAATCTGTTACTTTTGTTTGGATGGTTTGACACGATCGGTCTCATTATCATTTGTGAGGAGATAAATCGGAAAGTTGCATTGGCTACTATTTGAGGAAGGACATTATCTCAGTTTCGTGAAAAGGAAAATTTGAATTATCCACTTCAGTAATATCTTTTCCATAGTAACCAATCTCGACCTTCTAACGAAAGATATCTGTGTTGCTAAACATAACTTATTTGCATTATTTGTTTCATTGTTGGTGACTGATAGCTTTGATTTCGCTTTGTTAAACTCAGATGAAACCAGAGGAATGACTTAGGCAACTCTGGATAATTGCAACCCTTAGTTGATGCTAAGTGTTGTTGGCTCATTTAGTTGACTGAACTATTGTTAAATTTTTGATGTTTTTAGAAAAAAATAGTTACGATAACTATTGTTAATCAATTATAGGCTAAAGTCAAAGTATCAACAGAAGGCGGCATGGTACAAAAGCTGGTTCTTAGAACTCACAAAAGTACTCTTATAACTTTTGTGCCCATCAAATGATTCCAAGAGCTTGCACTCTAGCTTTTCATTTTGATCTTTAGGAAGAGATAACGATTCTTTTATTGAGAAAAATGCTGCTTAGGGTCAAGCTCGAGAAGAGCTTACGAAATCCTATTTGTTTGGGTTGAAGTGATATCCTTAGTCTCATTTTAATGGGAGATATAATCACCTTAAGAACCCTTGTCAGCTTGATATTTATTCATCTTCTCAACACACTTGGGGACGTTTGATTAAGAATTATCATTGATAATTTTAATTATCTATCTAATGATAATCTTTTATTTGATGTATATTATGATCAATTTTTAAATAATATAATATTACTGTCACATAAATAAGTTATAATTCAAAAATATAATTACCTCATCAACTTAAAATTTTTTACGATTTCAAAGATTAACAAAATATTTTTCATAACTATCTTTCGATTTTAAAATTAAATTAATTAAAATATATCATGAAATCTAATTGAAATTAAATTAATTAATTTAATTTTAATTTAAATATTTATAAATTTAAAAGAAATAATTTATTTTAAAATTTTAAAAAATAAAATTAATAAATTATATTTATTAATTTAATAAATTATTTTTATTAAAATAATTATTTTAACTAATTATTTTATTAAAAATATATAAATATATATTTTTAATTTAAAAATTATAAATAAATTATATTTATTTTTCTTATATATTATCAATTTATTATCATCATTAATATTATTAATTAATTTATTTTAAAATTAAATTAAATTAAATATAATATAATAATCCTGCTCAACAATTTACTTCCGATAAACAAACCAGCCTAGACACCTCCATCTTGATGTCTTTGCCGTCGTCTTCTCTGCTCCGTCTTCCATTGTCATCTTCGCATCGTTTGAACATTTAAGTAAATTGCCTCTTCATCTCTTCCTCTCAAGTATTGACTTCAATTCATTCCATTCGATAGTGGTTTCCAGTCAATATCTAACAAAAGAGGCATACCACAAGCACACTAAAACCACAATTTTCAACCGAGCACTGCAAAAAGTTTAGTTTAGAACATAAACTAGATCGAATAACATAGCTACTACCGAGTTCAGTACGTCCGACCAAATAAAACATAAAGGGAAGACGTTACCAGTCCTTCAAACCTCAAATTTCAAGCTAGTCGTCCACATACTAGCGTAAATTTACCGCAACAAGTTGAAGTAGATGGATCGCATTCATTCATTCATCATCCAGCATCTGGACGACCTCCGAGACACCTTCCATCATTTCCTTCGAGATTTTTCTTTGACCTTTAGTCAAGGCCATTTGCTTTTCAATAAATTTCGGAGATCTTGATGACCAGTTCTTCTACTTCCTGCGCTTTTTAGAAGGTCTTCCTGAGCTTCGTCGCTGGTCCTTCCATCATTTCCTTCGAGATGTGGAACTTCCTGCGCTGCCTCCGCTGGTTGTGGATCATTGCTTCGAGTTCCTCGATCATCGACTTCTTTGCTGCTCTCACCATATAATCCGGCCCCTGACATCAACGAATCTTGCAGCTATAGTCAACTTAAATACAAACATTACATAACTTAAGGGTTATGATTGTTCTACTATAACGATGCAATACAACATTCAAATATCGACACAATTTTAAAGCTCTAAGGAACGAGTATGAAATAATTTTGACTTTGATCGTAAGACAAAACCAGATTAGAACATAGAACAATAAGCTCCTCTTAGTAATTACATTGTAGGAATTTGTCGGAAGCATGAAATTAAAATACTTCCGGCAGAAGCCGACAAGTAGATTCTTTAGAGTAGAAACTGGCACTAAGCACTTACATCCCAAGAATTTTGCAGTAATTTGTCAGAAACATGGAATCAACATGCTTCCGACACAAGCCGATTAGTAGATCATTAGAGTAGAAACTGGCACTAAGCACTTACATCCCAAGAATTTTGCAGTAATTTGTCAGAAACATGGAATTAAAATGCTTCCGACACAAGCCGATTAGTAGATCATTAGAGTAGAAACTGGCACTAAGCACTTACATCCCAAGAATTTTGCAGTAATTTGTCAGAAACATGGAATTAAAATGCTTCCGACACAAGCTGATAAGTAGATCATTAGAGTAGAAACTGGCACTAAGCACTTACATCCCAAGAATTTTGCAGTAATTTGTCAGAAACAAGGAATTAAAATGCTTCAGACACAAGCCGATAAGTAGATTATTAGAGTAGAAACTAGCACTAAGCACTTACATCCCATGAATTTTGCAGTAATTTGTCAGAAACATGGAATTAAAATGCTTCCGACACAAGCCGATAAGTAGATCATTAGAGTAGAAACTGGCACTAAGCGCTTACATCCCAAGAATTTTGCAGTAATTTGTCAGAAACATGGAATTAAAATGCTTCCGACACAAGCGGATAAATCGATCATTAGAGTAGAAACTGGCACTAAGTACTTGCATCCCAAGAATTTTGCAGTAATTTGTCAGAAACATGGAATTAAAATGCTTCCGACACAAGCCGATAAGTAGATCATTAGAGTAGAAACTGGCACTAAGTACTTGCATCCCAAGAATTGTGAGCGAATCAATAGAGTAGACATGAAGCTAAAAGTATTGTGCAGAGGATAGCAAATTGCACCATGTGATGTGGTAATCTCATTTATGAACAAGCAGAATCACTCAAGTGAACACTTGGACAAAAAGTATCCAGAGAGACGAGAACTAAATTCCAAGAACAAGAGAGAAAAAAAGAGTTCAATTGTCGGTTCAAAAAAGTGAGCATAGAATTTAAAGCTAATGGCTAACTTAGGCCTTTTCTATTAACATTGATATTGCTCCTTTATCACTTAGGCTACAAAAGTTCGAGAGAGAAAGATAAATTTACTAAAGGTAGCGTATGCCGACAAAGCATCATCTATCAAGCTGCCTTCTTTCCACTAGCCTATTGTGAATTTAAGTTGTATGAAGAATGAGTCATCATGTTCCTTAGAAAGGTTAAGAAAACTACTGCAAAAGTGCATGAATCTATGAGGTAGCCTATAGTAATAGTAGAACCTTTTGAACTACCAATTGGATGAATCTAAATTCACCGTGATCACTCTGTATGCAAATGCAAAGTGAAAAAAATAAAAAGCTGATTGACATTAAGGGGGAAAATATATATGTGAATTGTGTTTTCTTGCTGAAATCTATAATTTGAGAGGAATTTCTGAAATTTAGATGGTAATAGTATCGAAGAAAAGAAGAAAAAATAAATCAAATGAAGCACTTAACAATTAATGTACTGACACTGTTGAACAGAGAGGTCAGTGCCAAATAGGAATGAAAAGGGACTCAAAACTCAGCACTCAACTTTCACTTCAACACATGCCCAACCAAATAACAGGAATCAAGGTTCAAGTTAGTCTTATTTATTTATTCATGAACACATAATAGACATTGATTAACCAATGCAATAGTCAACCAGAGAAGAAAGATGTGATCCCAAAGTGTGACTTCCATATTTAGTATCAAGTGGCATTAGTCAGAAAAAAAATGACCAATTAATAGTGCGCTCGCAAATGGTACCATATGGTCATTTTGCATCTGCAGTGCCAAAGAGTTTTCTCACATAGAACTACATCATCTGAAGCGTGCAAGGTGCAGAAGAGAGGATACAGGTAAAATATTTGACAACTGTCAGGGTGAATGAATCATTTTAAAGCACGAGGAAGGCTGGAAAGTTAAATAACATAAGAGATTAGCTGCATGATCAGATGGTTTAACTTTTCATAAGTAGAGACCCTCTGTCCAAAATGACCACACATGCGCGCGCGCACACTGTGAATACCAAGCCGGAAAAATAAGAATGTTAGGCAAATTTAGAACATAAGACCAACATAATGCTGGATGATCCAGTGTACTTTCCTTCTTCTCAACACTTCATCCTCAGAAAAACTATTAGCAGTAGTGTAAATGATGACATTTTAATATTTAAGAAAAGAACACTCCACATGGTAAAAGATTGAAAGAGGGGTGATCTTTGCTAAAACTTGAGGATAAAGGATGTTTTTCAGTATATTGACCAAGAAAAATTAGTTTTAATAATATAGTTAAATGAATCTGAGCAGATAAAAAATATCAGAGACATGTAATTACAAGTTACCTCAATGGCTTCTACAGTTAGCAGGAGAACAATAATTTTCTCAGTGAATTTTTGGAGTTCTTCTGCATCACTTGCTATACGTCTACGATAAGAGAAATTATAGAACAAAGCTCGGATGTCCTTCAGCCTAGCTTTGGCCACTGCAAGCTCACGCAGGCAGCGGAGAACCTGAGAGCGGCGGGCCAAATGAGCCCTAAAAGTCATTTGGATTAACAATGCGGCATCCTGTGGTGTTAGTTCCTTCTGTTTTCCTTTAGCACATCTCTTGGTAAAAACCTTTAACATCCACAAAGGTGAAGTAGTATCAGCATTTACATAGCAAGCACAAAACAACTGTCATAGATGAAAATTAAAGGTGTATACCAGAACTGGCCAACCCATTTACTAATTAGTAGAAAGGAAAAATTCAGCAAAAGAAGCTAAAGGTAGACTGAATTTGACCAAAACACTTGGAAAAAAAATACTAACTGTATCACAAACATATCACTTTTAATTTTGCAAGAAGAAACAAGAATTTGCAATACTGAACATCCTTCTGACTAACAGGGTTATATATTTGGAATGAAATATTTTGAATCAATTGCTACGAAGCTTTTGAAAATGTTGGAGTGACACTATTTTGAGTTATTAGTTATATGAGTTATAAGTGTTCGTGGTTTAGTCCCATATGGAGTGGCAATACTGAACATCCATTTTGAAAATGTTGGAGTGACACTGTTTTGAGTTATTAGTGTTCGTGGTTTAGTCCCATATGGAGTGCTTTAGATTGTGTTCTATACATACTATGTAATAGTTATTTCTATAGTATTTCCCTTTGGGGGAGGTTGCCTATTTCGCCAATCCTCCCATAATAGGCTTCTTTTCTCCATTCTCCTATAAACATGGTGCTTTGTACGTCCAATTGAAAACCGATGCCAGTTCACACACCAAAAACATTCATCACATCCTATTTGTCATCTTGGTTGGGATTTGGTTGAAGAGCCACAATGGTTCCCAAGTCCTGACATCCTCACTCCCCATAATTGTCATTTTTGCTTACTCCTGCTTGCTCGTGCTGCGCACCCTCCATCCCAATATTATCCACTGCTACCCAATTCATAAGCTGCAATTGGATGAGCTAGGGACCTCTTCCTTCTCCTGGGTACTAGCTTGCCAGATCCATGAATCTCCCAATTCCTTATAGCAGGTTCAGGCCCCAACAAGTGAATATTGTACTGCAACCATTTGCTGACTCAACAAATCTTCCCACTACCTGTGATAGATCCTGCACCACAGATTCCACAATAACCTGCTCTTGCTAAGTCTGGCAATGATGTTGTTCAAATCCCCTCTTCTCAATCTAGAGATCCTAAATCAGGCGTTCAGTAGATTCATTCCAACAACTCCAGTCTTTGCCTGATCCTCTTGCCAATAGTCTAATTCTACATATTTGGCTTTCTTTTCGTCTTTGCCAATTTCTTAGTCTTCTCCAGCATGGTTATTTCAGTAGCATTATCTTCTACTTACTCGCATCTTCAGCTAAGCAGCTACTCTTCATGATATAATATAGAGAAATTGCCAAGCTTCTCCTCTTCATTCTTTACTGTGTCAACATTATACCTCCTTTTTAATCACGACCATATCTTAGTCTACCAGAGTTATTAGGTATTATGGGTCATCAATGTTAGGGGTTCAGTCCCACACAGATTGTTTTGGATTTGGGATCGATGTTTTCATCATTCAACTTTAAGAAAACATTAATTTTCAGAAAGAATTGAACCTCATTCTAGTTTAAAAAGAAACAATATGAATGAGATAAGATCACAGGAAGCAACCTAAACCTCATCCTTGAGTTTTACTTGTATGAAATAGAATCACCATTGAAGTTAGATGAGGTAAACCTTTCTGATGGCAATGGGCCCGGGGCTCTTCTCCTCAATCTCCACCACATGGACGGTGCCTGCGTTTTCTTTCTTTCCTTTCTTATCATCCTTTTCCTTTTTGTTCTTCTCCTCCTCCTCGTGAGGCTTAGTCAACGCCTGCCATGTGTAGGTGCGGCTAAGCGGGGAGTGCCTGCCCTTCCCCTTGAACTCCGCCGACCACTTGAGATTCCTCTTCCCAGCCCCTTCGGCCTCAGCCGCCCACACAAACTTCCGATCAAACCCCTCACTCTCCTCCGCCCCCTTGATCTCCGCCTTATACTTCACCGCCCTCTCTCCGCCCGCCTTGCTAGTGGCGGTCCACTTGTACTTGCGGTCGAGGCCGAGCTCGGCCGTCCAAGTGTACTTGCGGTCCAGATCCGGGCCCCGGGCCCGGCGTCCGAGCTCCAAGGCGGTGACCCGGTGGCTGAGGTCCCGGAGGCAGAACTCCGCGTCCGCCTGGTCGCTGAGGCGCTTGAAGGAGGCGAAGGCGTGGTCAGCGGCGGAATGGAAGTCGAGCACGGAGATCGCGGAGGGAGGGAGGAGATCGGAGTGGAAGAAGGGCGTGGGGCTGAGGAGGTCGAGGGCGTGGTCCAGGAGGCGGTGGCGGCGGTGAAGGTGGAGGTCGTCGGCGAGCAGCGCGGAGGGAGGAGGCGCGAACGGGGCAGGGAAGGCGGAGATCGAGGACTCGAAGAAGGAAGGGGGCGAGAGGAGATCGACGAGATCGAAGGGGAGGAATCCAGCCATGGCGGAGGAGGATGGCGGCGAGGGTTTCACAGAGAGAGGAAAGGAAGGGGAGTGGAGCTGCTGCTGCCGCTGAGCTCGCTTTTTAAAAATAGCAAAAGCCAGCGAGGAGGAGGAGGAGGAGGAGGCGAGCGTTTACCACGAGGGAAAATAACTGCTAGTGGTCGTCACGTGGGGAATGCAGGAAAGAGGGTAAAAGAAAGAGAGAGCACTCGGAAAGGTAAGTGCAAATAATATATTGATCAGCCGCGCACCGTCCCTACGCGATCCCGTCCGCACCTTCTCCTACCCACGCCCACTGCCGCCGCGATTTCATCGCCGTCCGGCCATCTCCGGCCGCCGGACCAGGCCCGATCGACGCGCCACTCGTCGGCGCGTCGATCGGGCCTGGTCCGGCGGCCGGAGATGTCCGGACGGCGGCGAATTTGGCCGGAAACCGAGACCACAGTGACTGGCGCCGTTTCCGGCCAAATCGCGGCCGGAATCCGGCCAAATTCCGGCCGGAGACCGGCCGGGGAAGGACCGCCGGCGCCAGTCACTGTGGTCTTGGTTTCCGGCCAAATTCGCCGCCGTCCGGCCGTCTCCGGCCGCCGTACCGACGCCGGTCGACGCGCCGGCCAGTGGCACGTCGATTGGGTCCGATACGGCGGCCGGAGATGGCCGGACGGCGATGAAATCGCGGCGGCAGTGGGCGTGGGTGGGAGAGCGGCGGTTTCCGGCCGATTTCGCCGTCGTCCGGTCACCGGAAGCCGCCGGACCGACGCCGGTCGACGCGCCGGCGAGTGGCGCGTCGATCGGGGCCGGTCCGACGGCCGGAGGTGGTCGGACGGCGAAACGGGAGCGGCGGCAGTGGGCATGGGTCGGTGGTGCGCACGGGTGTCACGCAGGAGATCAGTTCTCAGTGCAAATATAAGGGCAAGTTGTTGAAATAAATAAAGATAAAATTTTGATAAAATTAAGATAATTTTTTTAATTTATTATTTTATAAATAATAAAATTGATTTTATGGAATCAAGATTTTATCTTATACTAAAGTAAATATAAATAACATCAAATTTTATTCAAAATTCAAAAATATAAATAATTAATTTGAATTCGATTCTTTGAATTTTAATTCAAATAGAATCAAATTGTATAAAAAATTTTAAATTTAAATTATCAAAATTTTAATTTAAATATATTTAAATAAAAATTATATAAAAATAATTAAAATTCAATTGGAATTCTCATGAGCACTAGAGCTGTCAAACGGGTCAATCTATGACAGGACGGGTTAACCTATGGCGGGTCCATCATATGGCGGGTCGGGCAGGCTAACCCATCAATTTGGCGGGTTAGAAAATCTCCAACCCAACCCAACTCAAGGCGGGCCGCGGGTTAGGCGGGCCAACCCGCGGACCTGTTAAAAAATAAAAAAATATTAAAAATTTTAAGTTTGAAGTATAATTTAAATTGATTAAGTTGAAAATTTTAAGTTTAATTATAATTTTTAAGTTTAAATTGTATTTTAAATAGATGAAACCCACTAATTCATTAAGTTTTATACTTTAATTTTAAAATTTAAAATAAATAAATAAACTTTCTCAACCCGCGGGCCAACCCACGCGGGTCGCGGGCCTAAGCGGGTCAATCCACCTCAACCCATCTTAAAATGGATTGATAAAATTTCAACCCAACCCGCCTAAATTTCTTGGCTGGGCGGACCAATCAGGCGGACCTAACCCAACTTGACGGCTATAATGAACACTAATGAATATATATTTGAACTTTATTTGCTCTTAAGACATAGTTAAGTTGATTATGATAGAGGAAAGTTATTGAAGTGGACAAGGATCGAATCTTGATGAAGTCGAAGTAATATTTTTTTTCGATTTACCTCTTTACAGATGATCGTGGGGCCAATTGTGTGGGACCGCTAGGGTGGTAGATTTTTTTTTTTGTTAAAGAGTTTTGTATAATTTTAAATATAAATTAAATATTTTTTGAACTGACTCAAAAAATTTATGAATAGATTCGATTTGCACCCCTACCAAAAGAAGCTCTTTAGTTTTACCATATCACCCTTAAAAGACATTGAAAAAGACGTCCAACATTAATTTTCTTTTCAATTTTTTTTATCGAAATATTATAGTAATTTTAAGTAAAATTACTCTAATTTAAAATAACTCCCAAATTAATTGAAATTACTCTAATATTAATTTAAATCATTTCAATATTAGAGAAACTTTAACTAAGTTTATAATAATTTTGATCAATCTTAAAATAATTTTAATCTATATTAAAATTTATAATAGTAATTAGTGATCTCACACTTTAAACTACCTAATAATTTAATTTAGTGTTCGTGATGAATTTTGTGCTACTTTCCATTATCATTTTTGCAAAAGGTGGAATCCGCTATTCTAACGATCTCATACAGTCGATCCCATGACCATCTATAAGGAGATAAATCAAGAAGCTGCAATTGGCCATGACGAAGGAGGACATTGTCTCGACTTCGTCGAGATTCAAACTCTTGTCTATTTCTACAACTTTGTTCCATCGTAACTAACTCAACTATGTCCCGGGAGCTACCTTCCACTATCATGAACCTAGCTATATTAGTAAGGATTAAAGCGAGGTTTGATGATCAAACCAAAGGTATACACCCTTTGAAGGCATACAATAGTTTAGAACTTTGCACGATGATCAAACCATTTCAAAATCTGCACCATGGTTGCATCGTCTAAGACGTTCAAGGCCATAGAAGATCGAATGTTATAGTAAAATATATTTAGGGGCTAAAATGGTTCCTCCAAACATGTTTTTGTGTATCCTTTTGTTGACATTGCTCAAGGAATCACTAAATGAATGAGGAAATACCAACATTTCTCATTTCTCTTCATGTGTGTGGGTAAACATTAGGCTTTCTATAAGATTAGACGAGATGAACATAAATGAAAGAACGCTAAGGGCCTTCCTCAATAAACTAAGGATGGTGTGCTCGAATCTCTAAAGCCGGGAGGCTCTAAATTACAATGGGAGTGAGGAACCAAAGTTTGGATCCAATCTTCATCCTTTCAAGTTTCCAAAAATAGATGATAATGCATAAAACACTCTCAACATGAAATTAGGAGAGTTTTAAAACTCAAAGGATGATGCGGAAATCATGTTCGAATCAACAGAATCAATAGTATCTGATGCATCAGTTAGAATATTATAAACGAAGTGAGAATAATGAAGCAACATAGCAGTCAAAGATAGTCATGAGACGACTTAACAAATGATAATCCCTATCAAGAATTAGAGTTAAATAAATATTGATCAAACCAAATTAATCGATCAAACACCGACCTAAAAGACCAAAATCAAAAGTTCAATTTGATTAATTCAAATTTTTAATTTTTAAAAAATATCAATTAATTCAATTTGTTCAATTTGATTTCAAATTTAAAATATCAATTTAACCGATTAAATCAAATTGAATGTTATATTTTATGAGTTATTGATGATCCCGACCAGTGACGATCTCTCTGCCTCATGCGATTGATGGACTTAATTGTTCATCATCGATCAATTGAAAACATCATTCCACTAATAATGAAAATATCAATTATTTTGATTTTCAACCGAATTAATTAATTTTTATCAATTTAATTTATTCAATTCTCATAGAATACTTCAGTCGGTTCCAATTTAATCAGTATAGTCAGATAGATTATTAACATATTGATCACCTCTATCGAGAACCATCTTTTTCTTCTGTCCAAAAAAAAAAGTTCTCGATAGCAGTGATCAATATGTTAATAAACCTGATGGACATGTCACACGAGATTTGAGTCTATATCAAACAACCATTACCACTTTACTAGGAGATGCCAAGCACGCTCCTGGACATAGTGGAGTTGGTTACGACGTAACAGAGGTTGAATTGGTTATGACGTAACAGAGTTGCAGAAGAAGGCAAGAGTTCAAATCCTGGCGAAGCCAGATAACACCCTCCTGCGTCGTGATCTTCTCGATTTATTTCCTCACAGATAGTCGTGGAACCGACTATCTGGGACCGCTAAGATGACAGATTCCACCTTTTGCAACCAAGCACCATGTTAACCCAGTTATACTGAATCTATATCATGCCTAAAGATTGACCAGCATTAGAATGCCATGAGTAGTTATCATTTTAATAAAAAAATAAAATTTGTTACTCCAACGATTTCACATAATCAACTTCATCATTATCTATAAAGGTAAATTGAAAAGTTACAGTTGACTACTACAAAAATATTATCTCGATTTTATTAAAATTCGACTTTTGTCCACTTCAATAAATATGTCCCCATAACCAATTCAATCATATCCGGGATATAGTAACAAGGTGATTAGCTGTCATCAGATGCATGTAATGCAATGCAATGCTAACAAGGTGATTACCATTAGTCACTTGTCCTTTTTTTTTAGAAGAAAAAGGAGATTTAGTTCATAATATGCCTCAAAAGTAATGGATTCCAGCAAATTGTTAACGTGAAGGAATCCATCAGTAATCTAAGATGGAAGGAACATGTATCTTTCTTTCTTCTTTTGCATCGAGGATCATTAATTACATTAGAGTGGAAGCGAGATGGAAAAGAGTGATCATGCAACCAAAATTGAAGAAGAAGAGAAGAAGAAGAAGATGATGAAGTAGAATTTGTTGGAGGGATCTACTCACACTGTATTTTTCCGGCCATGGCCGCCGGGCAAGAGCTTGAGCACCTCCACAAGCGTGTTGTTGAACTTTGTCAGGTTCATCCTCACGTCCTGGTTGTCGAGGTACGTCTTGCTGATGGCCGGCCATCCCTTGCGGTGCACGGAGAGAGGATCCTTCAGAACGGGGTCGTCCTTCGCGTACTGCTCGCTGAGCGTGCTCTCCGCCTCGTCGATGTGGTAGGCCAAGTACTTGATCCCCATCGCCGGCGCCGGCTTCTCGAACGTGTCCCGAGCCAGCCACGCTAGCCCATTCAGAGGGACCACCTGCACCAGCACTGCTCCGGCCGGCAGGAACACCATGTTGGTCAGCCCAGCGCCGTGCACGCCCACCAGCACGTCCGCCGCGTTGACCAGCCGAGCGAACTCCCCCACGTCGCTCGAACGGGTTGCCTCCGCCAGCCGCACCTGGAACCCCATCCTCGCCGCCGTCTCCGCCATCGCCTCCTCGTTCAGGAACACCCTCGTCCCCTTCCTCGATATGATCAGCAGCGTGGGCTTCGCCGCCGCCCCCTCCCCTACCGCCCGTCTCTCCAGTCCGTACGCCCTCCTCAGCAAATCCCTAAATTCCACAATCGAGAAGCCGGCCGGGGTCTTGGACGCGTTGACGCCGAGCTCCTTGTGGAAGTCCAACCCGACGATGGCGCGGGGGAAGCAGAGGACGCCCTCATTTCCGTCCGCATGGACGAGGTCGTAGTTGGAGAGCTGCTTCAGGATCAACGCGAATTTTTCCAACCACCAATCCTTCCGATCAGCCACCACCAACTGGATCTCGCCGCGGAACCCGTAGGCGGAGATGAAAAGGGGAATAAGGACGTCGGTGAAGCTATGGAAGAGGTTGTCGGTGTAGTCCCCGACGGAAAAAACCAGCGCCGGGACGGCGAACCTCCCCGTGCAGCGCGGCGGCGACGGCCCCTCACCGGGCAAGGGCTTCAGCGTCCACTCCGTCACATTCTTCATGGCCGGCGGGTCGTGCTTCCTGCAATAGGGTTTGATCGCCCATTCCCGATCTGTTGCCGAGCGGGGCAGCAAGATGGTCCGCGAGCTCCCCAGAATCCTCACATGACCTCGGGCATCGCAGACGTTAGATCTCCTGCTTGTTCCCCAGCAGATCGGCTCGTGCCGGCGCGTCATCGCCCCATCCTCAACACCTGCACACAGACAGAAGATTGAGCTGTCGAAAGCTACAGATTTGCTCCCAATCCCTAGAGGCAGTGAAGCAGCACCAGAGGTAGAATCGTCATTGTCGTCCCCAAGCGGCTCCCAAGTCAAAATCGGGTCTCTTCCTCCCAGCGCCGGCGATCTCGCTGCAACAACAACGTCGACGACGATGATTAGCTGAAGAAGGAAGAGCGACGAGCGACGAATCAAGGATCGAGAGGCAGACCGTAAAGAGCAGTGGAGACGAAGCGAGAGTTGATGAGGAAGAGGAGGCAGAGGGAGAGAAGAATGGCGGCGACGATGAGGGCGCTTGGCCGCCTTCCAGGCTCGAGCTTCACGAGGCCCTTCCATGGCTTCATCCCCTTCCCTTTCCCTCTTCCCCTTTCCCCTGTGCTCTTCCTTCCTTCTTCCACAGTGCATAGTTATAGTCATGATTACTAGTGCCGTTTTACTGTTTACCACCCCGAACTCAAATTACTTTCAATTTTAGTCAAAAG
>NC_133862.1:876874-879717 GCF_044706935.1 Curcuma longa | reverse complement strand
GAGGCGAGCGTTAGTAAAGATTAAAGCGAGGTTTGATGATCAAACCAAAGGTATACACCCTTTGAAGGCATAAAATAGTTTAGAACTTTGCACAATTGTTGAAGTCGATTGAAGTCTAAACGGACCCTCAAACTATGCGCGTGAGTGATGTGCTAGCGTGCAACCTTCCGCGGTGATCAAACCATTTCAAAATCTACACCATGGTTGCATTGTCTATAGCATTCAAGGTCATGGAAGATTGAATGTTATAGTAAAAATATGTTTAGGGCTAAAATGGTTCCTCCAAACATGTTTTTGTGTATCCTTTTGTCGACATTGCTCAACGAATCACTAAGTGAATGAGGAAATACCAACATTTCTCTTCATGTGTGTGCGTAAACATTAGGCTTTCTATAAGATTAGATGAGTCGAACATAAATGAAAGAGCGCTAAGGGCCTTCCTCGATAAAGTAAGGATGTCATGCTCGAATCTCTAAAGTCGGGAGGCTCTAAATTACAATGGGAGTCGAGGAACCAAAGTTTGTTTGGATCCAATTTTCATCCTTTCAAGTTTCCAAAAATAGATGATGTTGCATAAAACACCCTCAACATGAAACTAGGAGAGGTTTAAAACCCAAAGGATGATGAAACCATCGTCGTAGGATATTAACCAAGATTCATCAATCCGAGAGAAGATTTAGATGTTATACACACTTCAATTTCCACAAAATAAGTCATAGATACATTGGTGATGCAGAAGTAGTGTTTGAATCAACAGAATCAATAGTATATGCTGCATTTAGACTATTATAAACAAAGTGAGAATAATGAAGCAGCATTACAGTGATGGTCGTGAGATGACTTAACAAATGATAATCACTATAAAAAAAATGATAAATCTCAGTCAGTCTCATGGACTCAATCCCTGGGGGTGGCCGGTCCGGTCCCACGGAAGTTTCCCACCGACCACCAGGGTAAATCGGGAAGCACATACGGCGGCCAATCTAAATGCCCAACATCCTTTGATTACGTTCCCCATTTGGAGGAAAATTCCTGTAAATATGCCGTAGTTGGAGATCGAACCGCAGGTTCCTAGGTCACAACCCGAATGTCCTACCGTTGCACCATTACCCGGGGACAATGATAATCACTATCAAGAATTAGAGTTGAATAAAATATTGGTTAAACCAAATTAACAGATCAAAATGACCGAAATCAGAAGTTCAATTTGATTAATTCAAAATTTTATTTTTAAAAATTTGGATTAATTCAATTAATTTGGTTCGATATCATATTTAAAATATCAATTTAACCGATTAAAGCAAATCAAATGTTATTAACCGACTGTTATATTTTATGAGTTATTGATGATCCCAAACCATGACGGTCTCTCCGCCTCATGTGATTGATGGACTCGATTGTTTATCGATTGAAAGCATCAGTCGATTAACGATGAAAATATATATTATTTTGATTTTTAACAAAATTAATTAATTTTTTCCAATTTAGTTGACTAATTAGAATAGTCAGATAGATTATTAACATATTGCTCACTCCTATTAAGAATCATCTTGATCCTCATAAACTTGATGAAAATGTCTATAATCGTCAATTTAGATTAGATCCAACGGATTAGCCCACCCCACCAAACAATTTAGACAAGTTAAGTTAAAATTTTATCAATCCATTTTAAAATGGATTGACCCGTCTAGGTTCGCGACTCGCGCGGATTGACCTGCGACCCGCGTGGGTTGGCCCGTAGATTGAAAAAGTTTATTTATTTGTTTCAAATTTTAAAATTAAAGTAGAAAACTCAATAAATTAGTGGGTTTGATCCGTCTAAATCATAATTCAAGTTTAAAATTTTTAACTTAATCAATTTAAACGGTAATCAAAATTTAAAATTTTTAATATTTTTTATTTTTTGACAGACTCATGGGTTGGCCCGCCTAACTCACAACCCGCCTTGAGTTGAATTGAGTTGAAGATTTTTCATCCCGCTAAATTGATGGATCGATCTGCCCCATCATATGATGGGTTTTTAATGAGTTGACCTGGCTCGCTCTGCTATGGATTGGCCGGTTTGACACCTCTAGAAATGTCACATGAGATTTGAGTCTATATCAAACAACCATTACTAGGAGATGTCAAGCACCATGTTAACCAAGGTACTGAATCTATATCATGCCTAAAAATTGACCATTATACGAATGCCACTAGTGAAAAGAGATGAATGCAGGAAATACAACGGTGGCAAGCCATGAGTAGCTAATCATTAGATGCATGTAATGCAATGCAATGCTAACAAGAAGAAAAAGGAGATTTAGTTCATAATATGCCTAAAATGTAATGGATTCCAGCAAATTGTTAAGGTGAAGGAATCCATCAGTAATCTAAGATGGAAGGAACATGTATCTTTCTTTCTTCTTTTGCATCGAGGATCATTAATTACATTAGAGTGGAAGCGAGATGGAAAAGAGTGATCATGCAACCAAAATTGAAGAAGAAGAAGATGATGAAGAAGTAGAATTTGTTGAAGGGATCTACTCACATTGTATTTTTCCGACCATGGCCGTCGGGCAAGAGCTTGAGCACCTCCACAAGCGTGTCGTTGAACTTTGTCAGGTTCATCTGTTGGGATGTATACTAGAATCCTAGCTACGTAAATAAACATTCTGAAATGAGAATCACATTTGGTCAATATTTTGAAGTGTCCATTTAATCTATACTGTAGATTAACATGGTGTGCGGAGTCACACACAGAAGACTATGTTATCAGTCCCTTATAGATTATAAACAATGTTCACAACCAAGATAGATTGGACAAACCATCGGAGTGGTTGTAGTGTAATTTTGTCTTAGTC
>NC_133862.1:781834-876794 GCF_044706935.1 Curcuma longa | reverse complement strand
TAGGGGGTAAATGAGCCAAGCTGCTCCCGAGCTATTCGAGTTTTGATTCAAAAAAAAGTTTATTTGAGTTCATTCGATTAAGTTAACGAGCTGAGCTCGAGCTTGATTTCGAGCTCAAAAATATTATCGAGCCGAGCTCAAGCTTAACAGTATTTGGTTCGTGAGCTCGTGAACATGTTCGTTTAAAGGCTCACGAACATGTTCGCGAACATGTTCATTTAAAGACTCACGAACGTGTTTGTTAAGAGATTCGCGAATATATATATATTACATGAATTATAAATATTATATATTAATGAGCCAAGCTCAAACTAAGCTCGTTTAACTTTTAACGAGCTATTTTCGAACCAAGCTCGAACTGAATTCGTTTAACTTTAAAACGAGTCTTTTTCGAACTGAGCTCGAGCCGTTCGCGAACTATTTAATTTCATTACGAGTCGAAACCGAGCTTAACAAATTAGAGCTCGAATCAAATTCGAACTGAACTTGAGCTTAGAAAAAACGAACCGAGGGGCCCTCGAGCTCGAGCCTCTTACTGTTCGGCTCGGCTCGATTACACCCCTAAGGAAGAGGAGGCGAGCGTTTACCATAAGGGAAAATAACAGCTAGTGGTCGTCACGTGGGGGATGCAGGAAAGAGGGTAAAGAAAAAGAGAACACTCGAAAAGGTTATGGTGCAAATATAGGTAGCGTCGAATTTGATTCGAAATTTAAAAATAATAAATAATTAATTTAAATTTAATTTTTTAATCTTAATTCGAATAGAATTAAATTGTAATAAAAAATTTTAAATTTGAATTATTAAAATTTTATTTTAGGTGTATTTAAATTAAAATTATTTAAAAATAATTAAAATTCAATTCGATTTCAATTCATGAGTGATTAGTAAATATATATTTGAGTTCAGTTGATTGTCTCCGGAACATAATTGAGTTGGTTATGACGAAACAGAATTATTGAAATGAGAAAGGGTCGAATCTCAACGAAGTTGAAACAATACTTTTATGATCAACTATAGCTTCTTGATTTACCTTCTGATCGTGGAGTTCACTATGTGAGACCATTAGAATGATAGATTTGAAGAGTTTAGTTGATAATTTTAAGATTTAAAAAGTTTATGAATATACTTGATTTATTTGCACTCCTACCAAAAGGAGCTCTTTGGTTTTAACCATAACACCCTTAAAAGATATTGAAAAAGACAAAAGACGTCCAACATTAATTTTCTTTTCAAAATTTTTTTATCGAAATATTGTAGTAATTTTAAGTAAAATTACTCTAATTTAAAATAACTCCAAAATTAATCGAAATTACTCTAATATTGATTTAAATCATTTCAATATTAGAGAAACTTTAACTAAGTTTATAATAATTTTGATCAATATTAAAATAATTTTAATCTATATTAAAATTTATAATAGTAATTAGTAATCTCACACTTTAAACTATCTAATAATTTAACTTAGTGTTTATGATGAATTTTATGCTACCTTTCACTATCATTTCAGCAAAAAAATAAAATCCGCTACTCTAGCAACTCTACACAGTCGACCCCACGATTATCTGTGAGGAGGTAAATCGAGAAACTGTAGTTGATCACAGTGAGAGAAGACATTACCTCGGCTTCGTCACGACCCTTATCCACTTCAGTAAATCTGTTTCGTCATAACCAACTCAATTATGTCCCAGGAACTACCTTCCACTATCATGAACCTAGCTATATTAGTAAAGATTAAAGCGAGGTTTGATGATCAAACCAAAGGTATACACCCTTTTAAGGCATAAAATAGTTTAGAACTTTGCACAATTGTTGATCGATTGAATCTAACTCAAACTATTGAGTGATGTGCTACCAACCTTCCGGTTGCAAACCATCTATGGTTGTTCAAGGTCATGGAAGATTGAATGTTATAGTAAAAATATGTTTAGGGGCTAAAATGGTTCCTCCAAACATGTTTTTGTGTATCCTTTTGTCGACATTGCTCAAGGAATCACTAAGTGAATGAGGAAATACCAACATTTCTCTTCATGTGTGTGCGTAAACATTAGGCTTTCTATAAGATTAGACAAGTCGAACATAAATGAAAGAGCGCTACGGGCAGGGCGGATCCAGGATTTCATATTTGGGGAGGCCATATAATGAAAACGATATACTCATTTGAACAAAAGAATTGCCCAAAGATACATATCAAGTACCTAAGTACAAACTTACATATTCGGCTGAAACTCACCCGATTTACTTCTTCTCTTCGACTCTTCCGGTCTGCCCTTCACGCCACTGCCGCCGCCGATTGACCCTGTTACCGGCACTGTCCAATCCACCCTTCACTCACCGGCGTCCTCAGCCACCTTGCAGATCGCCGGCAATCCAAGCTGAAGTTGTTGCCGCCGCGCCCGACGAAGACACGAAGAAGACGGAGGCGCGATCGGGACCCAACGAAGGCAGACTCGCGATTTCTAGGTTTCCTTATCGGCTTATCGGGTTGGTTTAGGATCCAATAGATCAACAACCTATTAACTCTAAAACCTATTAACCAGTAACCCTAATGGTTTAATCTAAACACATTAAAGGTTCAACTTGGGTTGGGAGGGCCATGGCCCCCCGGGCCCCTTAATACATCCGCCCCTGGCTACGGGCCTTCCTCGATAAACTAAGGATGTCATGCTCGAATCTCTAAAGTCGGGAGGCTCTAAATTACAATGGGAGTCGAGGAACCAAAGTTTGGACCCAATTTTCATCCTTTCAAGTTTCCAAAAATAGATGATGTTGCATAAAACACCCTCAACATGAAACTAGTAGAGGTTTAAAACCCAAAGGATGATGAAACCATCGTCGTAGGATATTAACCAAGATTCATCAATCCGAGTGAAGATTTAGATGTTATACACACTTCAATTTCCACAAAATAAATCATATATCACATTGGTGATGCAGAAGTAGTGTTTGAATCAACAGAATCAATAGTATATGCTGCATTTAGACTATTATAAACAAAGTGAGAATAATGAAGCAGCATTACAGTGATGGTCGTGAGATGACTTAACAAATGATAATCACTATAAAAAAAATGATAAATCTCAGTCAGTCTCATGGACTCAATCCCTGGGGGTGGCCGGTCCGGTCCCACGGAAGTTTCCCACCGACCACCAGGGTAAATCGGGAAGCACATACGGCGGCCAATCTAGATGCCCAACATCCTTTGATTACGTTCCCCATTTGGAGGAAAATTCCTGTAAATATGCCGTAGTTGGAGATCGAACCGCAGGTTCCTAGGTCACAACCCGAATGTCCTACCGTTGCACCATTACCCGGGGACAATGATAATCACTATCAAGAATTAGAGTTGAATAAAATATTGGTTAAACCAAATTAACAGATCAAAATGACCGAAATCAGAAGTTCAATTTGATTAATTCAAAATTTTATTTTTAAAAATTTGGATTAATTCAATTAATTTGGTTCGATATCATATTTAAAATATCAATTTAACCGATTAAAGCAAATCAAATGTTATTAACCGACTGTTATATTTTATGAGTTATTGATGATCCCAAACCATGACGGTCTCTCCGCCTCATGTGATTGATGGACTCGATTGTTTATCGATTGAAAGCATCAATCAGTCGATTAACGATGAAAATATATATTATTTTGATTTTTAACAAAATTAATTAATTTTTTCCAATTTAGTTGACTAATTAGAATAGTCAGATAGATTATTAACATATTGCTCACTCCTATTAAGAACCATCTTGATCCTTATAAACTTGATGAAAATGTCTATAATCGTCAATTTAGATTAGATCCAACGGATTAGCCCACCCCACCAAACAATTTAGACAAGTTAAGTTAAAATTTTATCAATCCATTTTAAAATGGATTGACCCGCCTAGGTTCGCGACTCACGTGGATTGACCTGCGACCCGCATGGATTGGCCCGTAGATTGAAAAAGTTTATTTATTTGTTTCAAATTTTAAAATTAAAGTAGAAAACTCAATAAATTAGTGGGTTTGATCCATCTAAATCATAATTCAAGTTTAAAATTTTCAACTTAATCAATTTAAACGGTAATCAAAATTTAAAATTTTTAATATTTTTTATTTTTTGACAGACTCGTAGATTGATCCGTCTAATCCGCAACCTACCTTGAGTTGGGTTGAGTTGAAGATTTTTCATCCCGCTAAAGATTGATGGATCGATCTGCCCCATCATATGATGGGTTTTTAATGAGTTGACCTGGCTCGCTCTGCTATAGGTTGGTCCGGTGTGACACCTCTAGAAATGTCACATGAGATTTGAGTCTATATCAAACAACCATTACTAGGAGATGTCAAGCACCATGTTAACCAAGGTACTGAATCTATATCATGCCTAAAAATTGGCCATTATACGAATGCCACTAGTGAAAAGAGATGAATGCAGGAAATACAACGGTGGCAAGCCATGAGTAGCTAATCATTAGATGCATGTAATGCAATGCAATGCTAACAAGAAGAAAAAGGAGATTTAGTTCATAATATGCCTAAAAAGTACTGGATTCCAGCAAATTGTTAAGATGAACGAATCCATAAGTAATCTAAGATGGAAGGAACATGTATCTTTGTTTCTTTCTTTTGCATTGAGGATCATTAATTACATTAGAGTGGAAGCCAGATGGAAAAGAGTGATCATGCAACCAAAATTGAAGAAGAAGAAGATGATGATGAAGTAGAATTTGTTGGAGGGATCTACTCACACTGTATTTTGCCGGCGATGGCCGTCGGGCAAGAGCTTGAGCACCTCCACAAGCGTGTCGTTGAACTTTGTCAGGTTCATCCTCACGTCCTGGTTGTCGAGGTACGTCTTGCTGATGGCCGGCCATCCCTTGCGGTGCACGGAGAGAGGGTCCTTCAGAACGGGGTCGTCCTTCGCGTACTGCTCGCTGAGCGTGCTCTCCGCCTCGTCGATGTGGTAGGCCAAGTACTTGATCCCCATCGCCGGCGCCGGCTTCTCGAACGTGTCCCCGGGCCAGCCACGCTAGCCCATTCAGAGGGACCACCTGCACCAGCACTGCTCCGGCCGGCAGGAACACCATGTTGGTCAGCCCAGCGCCGTGCACGCCCACCAGCACGTCCGCCGCGTTGACCAGCCGAGCGAACTCCCCCACGTCGCTCGAACGGGTTGCCTCCGCCAGCCGCACCTGGAACCCCAACCTCGCCGCCGTCTCCGCCATCGCCTCCTCGTTCAGGAACACCCTCGTCCCCTTCCTCGATATGATCAGCAGCGTGGGCTTCGCCGCCGCCGCCCTCTCCCCTACCGCCCGTCTCTCCAGTCCGTACGCCCTCCTCAGCAAATCCCTAAATTCCACAATCGAGAAGCCGCCCGAGGTCTTGGATGCGTTGACGCCGAGCTCCTTGTGGAAGTCCAACCCGACGATGGCGCGGGGGAAGCAGAGGACGCCCTCATTTCCGTCCGCATGGACGAGGTCGTAGTTGGAGAGCTGCTTCAGGATCAACGCGAATTTTTCCAACCACCAATCCTTCCGATCAGCCACCACCAACTGGATCTCGCCGCGGAACCCGTAGGCGGAGATGAAAAGGGGAATAAGGACGTCGGTGAAGCTATGGAAGAGGTTGTCGGTGTAGTCCCCGACGGAAAAAACCAGCGCCGGGACGGCGAACCTCCCCGTGCAGCGCGGCGGCGACGGCCCCTCACCGGGCAAGGGCTTCAGCGTCCACTCCGTCACATTCTTCATGGCCGGCGGGTCGTGCTTCCTGCAATAGGGTTTGATCGCCCATTCCCGATCTGTAGCCGAGCGGGGCAGCAAGATGGTCCGCGAGCTCCCCAGAATCCTCACATGACCTCGGGCATCGCACACGTTAGATCTCCTGCTTGTTCCCCAGCAGATCGGCTCGTGCCGGCGCGTCATCGCCCCATCCTCAACACCTGCACACAGACAGAAGATTGAGCTGTCGAAAGCTACAGATTTGCTCCCAATCCCTAGAGGCAGTAAAGCAGCACCAGAGGTAGAATCGTCATTGTCGTCCCCAAGCGGCTCCCAAGTCAAAATCGGGTCTCTTCCTCCCAGCGCCGGCGATCTCGCTGCAACAACAACGTCGACGACGATGATTAGCTGAAGAAGGAAGAGCGACGAGCAACGAATCAAGGATCGAGAGGCAGACCGTAAAGAGCAGTGGAGACGAAGCGAGAGTTGACGAGGAAGAGGAGGCAGAGGGAGAGAAGAATGGCGGCGACGATGAGGGCGCTTGGCCGCCTTCCAGGCTCGAGCTTCACGAGGCCCTTCCATGGCTTCATCCCCTTCCCTTTCCCTCTTCCCCTTTCCCCTGTGCTCTTCCTTCCGTCTTCCACAGTGTATAGTTATAGCGATGTTTACTAGTGTCGTTTTACTGTTTACCACCCGAACTCAAATTACTTTCAATTTTAGTCAAAAGAAACTAATTTTACAAATTTACCATCGGATTTTCTATTATTTAAGAACTCGTAAAAAAATTGAATTTTTTCCTTTTTTTCTTTTGCTTGCCTAATTATATAAATCTATGGAAGAATCATGTTTTGATCATTTAATAAACATATTTATATTCAAATAATAAAAAAAATAAATCCTTAATTTTCATTAAAATAAAACTGCTTAAAATTAAATCAATAATAAAAATCAACTATTAATAAAATAAAAAATGATACACTACATAATAAATGTAGCATGAAATTCAACATGACACATTCAATTGTATGAATGTGGGTCCCATTACATGAATGTGAGATCCACTGCATACAGTGTGTTATGTTAAATTTAATATTTTAAAAACTAACATTTCTATCGATAAAACCTGATTTATATCATGTACTTTTAACGCATATTTTAAGAGTTCAAGGGAAAAAATTGATTAAGTTTTAAAAAATAAAATATATAATTAAAATTTTTACAATAAATAAAATTAAAATAATTTGAAATTAAAATGAATATTTTCTTTTGAAAATTGAATAAAAATGATATTAAAATATTTGAAAACATGGGCCCCTATTAGGCATAAAGCCTTACCCGCCGATGGCTAAAGTCGGCGCTGATGGGTGACCATGAGCTTATAGTCTCGTTGTGAACTCATGTTTAGGTGGTGAACTTATGAGCAGGCGACAAAGGGTGGTGGGCCCAGGAGGAGGATAGGAGGATGGCGGGCGGTGAAGATGGGGGCATTTGGGCAAGGCAACGTTGAGATTTTATGGCTTGGGAGCGCGCACGTAGCACAGAACACATGATATTATTGGTGTGATATTATTAGTGTAATGATCGTGGTGAACGATAATTTTTTTTTATTTATCTTCGTAGATAATTATAGGATTGACCATATATATATATGACCATTGAGATGTATGAATTTTCTTCTATATCCATGAGATTGATTATCAATTGATAATCAATTCATTAATAATCAATTGATTAATTTGATAGTTAAATTTTAAAAATTAATTTTGATTTCACTCTCTTTCAATAGTTTCATACTAATTGACATTCTCATACACTCAAATTAGTATTGATGTATGAGCTCCCGAGGCATAGCTGAGTTGATTACGACGTAGCAGACTTACAGAAGAGGACAAGGATTTTCCCTCCTGCGTCGTGACCAAATACAGTTTTTCGATTTACCTCCTTATAAATGATCGTGGGACCGCTCGTGTGGGGCCGCTAAGGTAACGGATTCCACCTTTTTGTAGAAGAGTATTGATGTACGAACTCAACTCATGTGCTATTCAAAATTTCTATTAGATCATGCTGGATCAATCCTTTATTAAACATTAATTTCTTATTCACTCGAAAAATTGATTTATAATAGTCTACTCTTAAAATAATCATTCTATTTCTATTTAATTTATTGATTATCAAAATTAATTTTTCAACAATTATATCTTGAACTATCCAAGGTACTCAATAATGGGAAATTAGTTGAAACACAAGCATCCAATCGAACGTCATTGAATGCATCGATCGTTTAGGTAGATCGAAGTCTCTTTTGCCACCAAATGAGTTAGTTAACGGTCTCTTTGTCTCCTTTGCAGGAGAAGTTAGGGAAAGGAAAGTGGTTGTGACTCAAGGGACGCAGCAATTACTATCATCATCGTCAATCGCACCATTTTCTATTTATATATTGCGTTCTGCTCAAGGTTCAATATCTTACTCATTGATTGCCTCAAAAACCTAGCAAATAGAATTGTCAAATAGATCAATTTATAACATGATGAATAAATTCATCAAAAATTAATCATATAATGGAGTGAGATGGATTGACCCACAAATTTGATGGATTGAAATTTTTTTGACCCAATCAACTTAAGATGGAATGCGGATTAGGCGGGTTAAACCATGGACTTTTAAAAAAAAATATTAAAAATTTTAAATTTGAATTACAGTTTAAATGGATCAAGTTAAAATTTTTAAATTTAGATTATGATTTAGACGGATAAAGCTCGTTAGTTCATTAAATTTTTTATTTTTATTTAAATATTAAATAAAAAATAAATTTTCTCAATCTGTGTGTCAACTCAAGCTTGTTACGGGCTGACCTACGAGAGTTGTGGGACTAAGCGGACCTGGCCACTTGAATCCATCTTAAAATAAGTTGATAAAATTTCAATCAAATCCGTTTAAATTATCGATGGGTTCAATCTAAATTGACAATTCTAATGGCGAGTTAGTCAGAGGTGTGGCGGTTGTACTCAATTCGATTCTCCAACACCACAATTATTGGATGCTTGTGGTGCTAGGTGTAATAAGTAAGATGGGATCATAAAATTTGTAGGAATATTAAAGTTTTCGTCTGGTCTTTCATAACCAAGTGAGTCTAGTTTTCCTGTAGAATGCAGAAATTTTGGGTACAAGATCGATCCTTTTATAGGGCACAGACAAATATTGGTAGGGTCATTATTATTGTTATTATAGAAAATGATAAAAAAATGATTATTATTATTCAATGATAAAATATGATCCAAATAGTTGATTCCAACTAGTGAGATAAAATTTGATTATTATTATTGTTATTATAGAAAAATATTATTTTGTTCTTAAACTTAAACACTTTTGGCAAAAATTTTAAAGACATTTTATTTTTAAAAAAAAATTATACAAGGCCTCATTCTAAATTTTTATACCTAAATTATCCCTTTTACCTAATTAGTATATTACTATTATAATAAATTTGATAAAAATTATAATCAATTTTGATTGCTACAACTTAACCAAAATTGCTATAATAATATTGGATTAATTTTAATTAAATTAAAATAATTTTAATAACTTGAAATATTTTAACTAATATTAAATCAGTTTTTATTTAACTAAAGTTGAAAATCAAAATTAACTAATGTACTGAAATAGTCCAAATCAATATCGACCACAATTTTTCTAAAAAAATATTTAGAAAGAAAAAAAAAGATAAACGTGCTATTGATATTTTTTTCAATATTGAACACTTTCTTGATAAAGAAAATAAAGGTCAATCTATCCTCAGAGTTATGATGCAATGGTAAAAATAAAAATGAAAGGATTCAAATCTTATTCATAACACAACATATGAGAAATTTAAAAACTTATATAACATTGGATCATACCATCAATATCTATTTGACATTTCGATTTATTTTGGTCATCGATGAACAACTTTTATTAGACTGGATTAGTCATCTACACGCAAGAGTCGAATCTCGACAAAGTCAAAGTAATGCCCTCCTCTGTCATGACCAACTGTAGTTTCTCAATTTACTTTTTCACATATGGTCGTAGTATATCAATCATGTGGGACCGCTGGAGTAAAAAATTTCATCTTTTGTTGAAAGATTATTTAACATTCAACCATACCATCAAGATCTATTTGACATTTCGATTTATTTTGATCATCGATGAACAACTTTTATTGGACTGGATTAGTCATTTACACGTAAAGGTCGAATCTCGATAAAACTGAGATAATGTCTTCCTCCATAATGATCTAACTACAATTTATCGATTTACTTTCTTATAAATAATCGTGGACTGACCATGTGAACCGTTGGAGTGATGGATTTCATCTATGAAAGATTAATCATCTATATGATTAATTAGATAAAAAAACTAGATACTTGGATTCAATAACAAGACAGACCTTTTATTTTTTTTAAATTTTACATCACTTTAATATTTATTATTATTATTTTTAAAAAATTTATTTTATAATAATTTAATTTTTAGAGGATATATATATAATATCAATTTATGTACACAAAATATATATTTATCAATTAAATGAAAAGAAAAAAAAAATCTGATACACTTGCCGCTGTTTGACCCGCCCACGTCCTCACACCTTCATTTCTACGGTTTTGTGTCGCGCTCTTAAAACTGCCATTTTTCCCCCTCGCAGTCAGCCATATAAACCCTAATGTCGCCCTCTCCTCCCCACCCTCCCAAGAAGCTCAAGATGTCCTCCTCCGCCACCACCTCCGACGCCGACGACGCCCCTTCGTCCGCCCCCGGCGAACACCGACGCCGCTACAAGCGTCGCAAGGTGGCCATCTTCCTCGGCTACTGCGGCGCCGGGTACCAGGGCATGCAGAAGAACCCCGGCGCCCGAACCATCGAGGGAGACCTCGAGGAGGCCCTCTTCCTCGCCGACGCTGTCCCTGCTGCTGACCGCGGCCTCTCGCGCCGCTACGATTGGGCCCGATCTGCTCGCACCGACAAGGGCGTCAGCGCTGTCGGTCAGGTCGTCTCGGGCCGCTTCTACGTCGATCCGCCTGGCTTCGTCGCCCGCCTCAACGGCCACCTGCCTGATCAGATCACCGTGTTCGGCTTCAAGCGAGTCACCAACTCCTTCAGCGCCAAGAAATTCTGTGATCGGCGACGGTACGTCTACCTTCTTCCCGTGTTTTCCCTTGACCCTAGCGCGCATCCGGACCGGGAGTCCGTCATCGCGAGCATCGGATCTGACAACGAGCTCACTCACTGCTTAGAGTGCTCAGAGAGGGGGCGCAAGATACCTACTTCCATGGATCGCTTTTCTCAAGGATCTAATCAGGAAGAAAGGCCTGATTCTGAACAAGTTGCTTCATTCGAAAATGGTGCCCTCAAAGTTGAGGATGGTAAATTTGAATCAACTAAGCTAGAAAACCCTGATATTGCAAGGGTTGGAGCTAGTGATGATCAGCTTGGTGCCTCAGATATGATTTTGACTAAAAATCAATCTGAAATTGCTGATTCTGTATCGATTGAAGTTGCCGTTGATCCGGAAACTACAACAGAGCTTAGGGCTTCCAATGTGGATGAATGTGGTAATCCAACCCATAGGGATTCCTTCTTGGAAGAGAGATCCACAGTGGAGACTGTAGTTCATGAAGAATCCAATGAGCAACTGAGTGCCAAAACCAAGTTCTGTTATGATGAAGAACAGAAAGCGAGATTCAATCGAATCCTACAGCATTATGTAGGAACTCATAACTTCCATAACCTCACGACTAGAATTAAGCCTGAAGATCCCTCTGCTCGTCGATACATCATATCCTTCCATGCAAATAGTGTCGTTTGTATTGATGGGATTGAGTTTGTGAAGTGTGAAGTTGTAGGGCAGAGCTTCATGCTCCATCAGATCAGGAAGATGATCGGCCTCGCCGTTGCAGTGATGAGAAATTGTGCACCTGAATCGCTTATGGATGCGGCCTTAAGAAAGTATGAGCTCCTTTTAGCCCATAGTGTGTAGGGAACTTCTATCTCCAGGTTTTGGGTGACTCAATTTTATCTTTTGCATTGTTCAGGGATGTAAGAATCAATGTTCCAACAGCTCCTGAAGTTGGACTATACCTGGATGAATGTCTATTCACTTCCTATAATAAGCAATGGAAGGACTCACATGAGCCACTGACCATGGATGCATATGCTGAAGAAGCTGAAGATTTCAAAATGAAGTATATACACACTCACATCGCCTCCATGGAGCACAAAGAAGGCGCCGTTGCGCTCTGGCTTCATTCGTTGAACCATCGAAACTATCCGGATCTCTGTTTCATGGAGACAAGTGCCTGTGCTGGTGCTCCTGAGAAACATGTTGATAACTTAGCACAGTAAGTCCTTGAGAAGGTAATTCATTGCTTTATTTCTCATCAAGAAAAGTTATTTTTTTCTAAGTTGTTATTGCATGGATCCTTTATTTTTAGTTCTTATGTAGTAGAGGAATTTTAATACCTGAATGATTTCCATCCATCTATTGTTTCATGTTAAGCATTAGTGGTTACTACAGCTTTGTTAGATGTATGATGCATCAAGATTAACTCTCATATTCTATGCTTCTTTTGACAAAAACCATTTTCATGTCCCTTTGTTAGACATTTGGATTTTGCGTGAGTTTGATGGATTTGATGTTGATGCATGGATATCGTGTTAGCATTTGTTTGCTCACTGTAAACTGAGTTAGCTCAGTGGCTAATTCTATGAATCTGAGTTTCAGTGGACTTGCTGTTTCTATCGAACTATTCATCGATACTTCCATTTGTGGTTTCAAAGTTTGTTCATGTCACTTGATATTGAGCTGCAATGACCGGCAATACATGTTTCTCCGGTGAATTTGTATAACCTTGGGACTCATTTTAAGTCTTCCTTGTCTCCTTTTCCTATCCATTTTTTTCTTCTTCAATCTTCAACAGATTTTCTCCAGTGAACCCTAGAAGTCGCAGAAGTCTTCTTCTTTGCCATTTTTGTTGTTGTTGTAGAACCCTAGGGCTTGCTTTGGTCTTTCTCATTTCTTCTGGTCCTTTGGCACATGCTCTTTGACAAACTTGTAGAACCCTAGGATTTGCATAGTCTTCATCTTCTTCCTCTTCAAGTCAAATATGCTCTTCCTCTTCATCAGATGTTCCTAGGGTGAACTTGTAGATCTCTAGGACTCACATAAAGATATTGTAGGTAGCTTAATAGTGAGACTTCTACCTTCCACTTGGATCACAATTCGAAGATGATTGTTTTATAATTTCTAACGATTGTTTACCATAGGCATCCTTTAGGCACATGTTCATATATTGAGGTTTAACATATATAGTGAAAGGAACAAAGAGTAAGCTAAGAATTAGTATGGATGTATCAATACATTAATGAAGACCACAAACGAATACAAATTAATTTACAATTGGAATCCTAAACAAGTCTAATTATAACAAGGATAAATTGTGTAATCCTAAATAAGTCTAAGAAATTAATTTACTACTTTAATCATCTTGTTTTTATTGAGACGACAAAGTCATCATACAAAAAGATCATTGTTTCGACTCTTCATAACTTTTATAGATGATAGATAAATCTTGAATGTTTATTGATGATGTTTATAAGAGAACAAAGTGTTTATTTGTAGTAAAAATGAATACATAGTGTGAGATTTAGTGGAAAGAAGATCTTAACAGAGTTTCAAGTCGATCCACAGTGAAGTGATAGTTGGAGGAAGTTAAAGAATATTTCATAAAATGTTGCAACAACATTAACTAAGACACAAGGATCACATAGGTCCGATAGAGTTTGTATAGAGTTGAAGAGATATTGATATTAAAATTATATATATATATATATATATATATATATATATATATATATATATATATATATATGAATTTAAATATATTAGATGCACTCTAAAAGGCATGCTTAAAACCGTCATGCTCTTAAAAGGGTGAAATTTACCACTCTAGATGATCGAAATAAAAATATTTTATTTGATTATCCATGAACCATTCACAAATTGAACTCTGTCTGTTTTTAATTTATTATACACAACTTTAGTTCAAATATATTATTCGAATAACTCAAATCGAATTTGAATTTGAACTATTGAATCAAGATTTGAACAACTCAAATTAAACTTAAGCTCAAATTTTATTTCAAAGCTGAGCACGAGTCAAGATTATTTATAATTTTAAATTTTGAATCGAATAACTCAAACTGAATTTGAACTATCGAATCAAATTTGAATCAAACTCAAGTTCAAATTTCATTTTGAGCTAAGTTTAAGTCTAAGATTATTTATATTTTTAAACTTTAAATTGAATTTGAATATCTCACGTATTTTTAAATCTCCAACTTGGGTATTAATATTTTCATAATATTCATTTGCACCCTAGTTCTAGTTTTATGTTAAAGACAGCCAATGCAATTCTGGGTACTTGTTATCCAAATCGAGTCAACGGAGCAATTTTTTTCTTAAATTACAGAAAATAATTTATTAGAAAAACAAAAAACTAGTCCACAGAAATTAAAAATAAACAAAAATTAAAATTATGAGAATTTTACCATATTTATTATCCATGCTATTCAATTTTATTTTATCTCCTTTTATTAATTTCTTAAATGTTTTAAATTTATTATGACTATAATTAAAACTCTAAATGATACCTGCTAATACGCTTAGAAGAAATAAATTAAACTATTCATATATCATAACCACGCCAACACAAATGTCCGTAAAAGTGAAAAAAATAGAACTATGCAGCCTTAAACTAAGCATAATGTTATTATAAATCATATGCGGACTTCGAGCACTTCCACACCATTCATCTCATAATTATTTGTAGAGAGGTAAATCAAAAAATAGAAACATACCATCATATGGAAGGGTATGATCACATGACTTCGTCGGAATTCAATCTTTACTATAATAATTCTATCATATGATGATCAGCTTAGCTACGCTTTAAGGTCCAAAATTCCTACTAGTGAATCCTATATATATTGTCTTACCATGATAATTAACACACAATAATGAGCATATTTTCCCATAATTTAAGATTGATAAGTCATTTAAATAACTATATTTGAACAGTCTAATTTTTTTTCTTATCTACTTGACACTTATATTTATATGTTTTATAATTTATGGATAATTTAGTTAATTTTGTGTAAATAAAATTATGTAATCATGAAAGCATGTCTCTCTTATTGATAAATTTAAATCACGGTAATAATTTAAGGTAGAAAATTAAAAAAATGTCCTTTTAAAATTCATATCATTTTGATACTTTTTTACAAAAATAATTAAAACAACATCCCTCTCATAATTTTCTACCCAAACAGCTCCATCTTATGTTGTATTTTTTGTTTTTTTTAATATACAAATTAGAAGAGTAAAAAAAATAAAAAAGGAAAACAAAACAGAAAAAGAAACCAGAAAATCTAATAAGTTTATTTTTTAATAGCTAATTACAAGAGCGAAAAAAAACAAAAGTAAAAACAAAAGAGAAAAAGAGAAATGAAAGAAAAAAAAATGGAAAATTTTAATAAAAATAAAAAATAAAGAAAATCATGAGCTGCTTTCACCTTAGAGCTGCAAACTAGCACCTACGTCGGAGGAGCTTCGGAGGTAGAGTCGAAGCAGTAGCTTCAATTGTGTCGTAATCAATTGTACTTTCTCAATTTACCTCCTCATAGATGGTCGTGAGACCGACCGTGTAGAGCCGCTAAGATGACGGATTCACCTTTTGCAGAGGAAGCAGTAGCTCCAAGTAAGTGTTGGACAATCTTTGCCGGAGAGATTTATATTTTATTGAATTACAATACAATTCAACTTATCTGCAGAGATGACTTGAACTGATAATTTCAAACTGCCAACAGGGGTTGGTGTGTCCCGATTACCGGTGCTAAATCAACCAAATGGTTGAGTCGCCGAGTGTCGAATCGGGCGAGATGCTGAGTGCCGAGAGCCGAGACGGCCAAGTCACCGAGTGTCAAGTCGATCGAGACACCGAGAGCCGAGTCGGCCAAGTCGCCGAGAGCCGAGACAAGAGGTCGAGTGCCGAGAGTCGAGTCGAGGCCTGTGTTCAACGCAGTTTCCTTAAAACAGATTCGTCCCTTCCGGCGGTGCTTAGAGGTTACGACGGACGTCTGTTTCCCAGGATACAACGACAGAACCGCGCTGTCCACCAAGCACAGGTAGATTGCGGCGAACTAAGGTGTACCCGAATGCTAACACGAGTGAGAAGATGGGAGAGTGGTGGTGACTTCTCTATGTTATATTATTTGCTCAATATTTGGACTCTCATATAGAGTCTCTACATACGTTTACATACCAATATCCTCCATTCATGCATACGTTTATGCCTTTAACAAGCATAACGTTCATGCATTGCATTTATGTATAAATGTTAATTTGAGCAAAATAAAATATTTCCATGTGGCAAAATGTTGGTTTATTCACTTGGATAAATTTTGCCCTGACCGGTCCGACATCCGATGCGCACAGGTTGCGCTTGCACACAAGTTGCCTTATGAATAGTGTAATCCGAGCCCTGGATTTGCACCCTAAGCATTTGTTCACAACATCAATTCTTGTGACACAATATAAACCAACCACTATGCCTTGAAACTTTCAATGTGGGACTAAATTCTCATTCACAAATGAGCTTCCTCCTTCCACCATTTATTTATTTTTCCATTCAAATTTCTAGTTGTTTTGATAATTTTTATAAAAAAAAGCATTGCTTTTAACGACATAGATAAAAAAAAAATGCTCTTTTATGTTTACCATAATTTAATTAGAATTCACATAATTTTTATTTTCTATTTTAACACACCAATTTTCACACTTTTTAAAAATTATTATTATTATTAATATTATTATTATTATATATAAAAATATAATATGTTACGTGCTTATTTATGCACGCACATGACAAGAGTGTCTGATCACTTCTAGACGTCCAAATTAAAAATAAAGTCATTTTTTATTTTATTTTTTCTTTTTTGAAATCATTTAGGATTTTACCTTTAGCGCTTAGGATTTGAGTTATATTATTAAACACACAAAAATTTTCTAAATGACTCACGAAATACATGAGATAAGAAGTGCGGGATAACAATTCAGCACATGTAAATATCTAATTTTTTTTTAAAATTTTTTTTATACTTAATATTATAATTCAATACATAAATCTTAAAAGAAGTATATTAAATGATTTAATCGTAAACAAAAATAAAAATATAAATAATAAAAAAATAATATTGTTATAGTCCGGGCGCCCGGACGCTTCTGTCGTGCACCCTGAGTGCACAAAAAGCGTACAACATAGCCTAAATGTTACAAACATGGTAGCGAGGAGATTCTGAAAAGTTTTCACTAATAAGTGCAGCGAGAAAAAAACTTACTTCAAATGTCACCAGGTGACCATTAATTGAGATGTCCCTGAAGATCCACTTCGAATGTTGCTACTAGATGACCAATATAATTGAGATGTCTCTAAATATTGTTGGAGCTACAAACTTGGAGTCATGGACCAAAATGTTCCATGTCTGGAGACATTTCCAATCCTCTTAGAAGACTTCTTGCAGTCTCGCTCTCCTGCAGGATCAGTAACGTACGACAAGTAAAGTTATATTTTGACAATTGAAAAAAGGAAAAACAACAAGTGAATCCTTTCTTAGTTTGATACTTCCTGTGCATCCAAATAATGAAAGTGCATACCGGACCAGTATAATCCAAGAGCCTCCTGCAATAGTACTCTGCTTCTTGGAATCTCTTCTTAGTTTGGTAATACTTGGCGAGGTAAAGCATGGCTTCAACCATATTAGGCCCTTGTCTCTCTTCAGCTTCCATCCTATCGAGATCTTTCTTGTAGAAAAATGCAGCCCGTTCAGAATGCCCCAGAGCCTCATGCAGCTTGGCAAGCTGAAGCAGGGCAATGCCTTCGCTGTCGTTACAGTTTGCAGCTCTCTTGAAGCATTTGATGGCCTCATTGAGCATCTGAAGTGGTGCACTTTCATACAAGTGAGCCATTGCGATCCAAGGCCTAGAATCGTTAGGCTGCAAGTATGATGATTTCCGAAAATAGTAAAGGGCGTAGAAAGGCATGCTCATCACCTCATAGGTTTGCCCCAAACCATACCATGCGCGGTAATCTCTGGGATTTATTTCAATGGCCCTGCGGTAGGCATCGGTCGCGGCTGGTGTGTTCTTCATCTCAACATATTCATGCCCCATCAGAGTCCATGCTGAAAGGAACTTTCTGTTGAGTTTAACCGCCCTTCTGAAGTATATAACTGCTTTCTCATGTTGTCCCTTCAAACTGTAATAATTTGCTATGATGCAGCAAGACTCAGGCCTATATTTGTCTGTCAAAGACACCCTGTGGGCAAGGAAACTCAGAGCAGAAAAAGATTCTTTCGCATAAAGTAAATTCGAATAAACATCCATTGATTCCACACGGTAAGGATCTTTACTGAGAAGGTCTTCAAAGATTAGTTCAGCATCATCAAGCTCCCTTAAGCAATACAGAACTGTTGCAATTTGAGACTGAATATAGTTGCTAGACTTGAAAACTCCTAACAAGCGTTCATATCTTTTCAAAGCTTCTTCATGCATCTTAAATTCCTGATATGCACTGGCAAGAAAAAAGTCCTTCATCCAGTGGTTTTTGAGATTCAGATTGTTCAAAGTGTCAGCAGTCGTGCAAAGGGCCTGAAGTTCCAACCAAGCACTCCAATTCCATGGAAAGCAGTTAACAGACTCCACAAGCACTGCCATAGCAGCATTCTCACAGCCTTTATCTTTGAGGATGATGCCATACAAGTATAAACCAAACGAATCGATGCTGCCGGCTCTCCTTAGTGAAGATAGTTCTCTCTCTAAAGAAACCAACTCTCTGTTTACAGCATCACTCTTGCCCAAAGATCCCTCAAGTTCAAACATCTCCTCCTCCTTGCGCTTTTCTCCTGCCTATGGAACAGAAAAGGGGAAATAATAGAAAGGTAAAACTGGATAAAGCTTATGACTATAATGGTAGAACAGTAAAAAATCCTCCAGTCAGGTGCATTATGGCACCAAGGTTGCACTAATGATGAGAAAAAGGAAAGCATATATCTCATACAAATCATTCCAAAAAAAAAAGGCGGGGATTTCTACACTCCCCCTTAAGACAGATAGATTGACATTGTTGATCATTCCCATATTGCTCATGAAATCTTCAATAGTTGCTTTTTGAAGACCCTTTACAAGAATGTCAGTTGTTTGCTCTCTGGTAGTGATATATGTCATATATACAGTCCCATTGTCAATTTTTCTTTTCTTTATGAAATGGTAGACAACCTCTAGATTTTTTCCCCGGTCATGTTGAATAAGATTACAGGCTATACTTACAGTTGCCTTGTTTTCATAAGATAACTCTATGGGAGAGCTACTAGGGAGTTTTAACTGATTTAGAAGCCTCCCTAGTCATAATCGTTCACAGATATTGTGAGCCAATGCCTGAAATTCAGCCTCTAAGTTGCTTCTCACAGTTACAGACTATTTCTTACTTCTCCATGTCCATAAGATTACCCTAAGCATTGGTACAATAACTCAAAGTTGATCATCTACGCAAGGAAGAACCTGCCCAGTCATCCTGTTATCACCTTTCTTAAAAAAAACAAACCCTTTCCAAGTGTTCTTTAGATTTCCAAGAGCGATCTTTAGATCCCTCAAAATTCTATACACCACATCATGTGTTTTTATTGGGTGAGTGCATAAACTAGCTAACCACACTGATTGCAAAAATTACGTGAAGTCGTGTTGGGGATAAGTAAATTAGTTTACCCACTAGCCTCTAGTATTACTTTCAATCAACCTTGCAAACACCCTCCAAGGCTAACTTAATGTTAAGCCCCATAGGTACATCATGCTATCTGCAACACAACATATCAATGTCTTTAACAGATATCTCTTTAGTTCATGAAAATCCCTTCAAAGGTATCTCTTTGAAGAATTTATTCTTCATGGTTATCCCCTGTGAAAATGATGTCACCTACATACATTAAAGATAGTAATTTACCATCTTTCAAAGTGTTTTTAAAAGTCTGTGAGATCCAACTGAACCTTTGTAAACCCTTGTCTCTTGACCACTTGAGCAAACTTTTCATAGAGATGTTTTTCATCCTTCCTTTCCGTAACCTGGAAGAATATCCATATAAAATTTGGTACAGGAGAAAAACTCTCCTAATAGTCTAAAGCCCTTGCAACAAGTCTTGCCTTGTGCAATTAACACTTCCCTCTGTATTGCACTTCACTGTAAAAGCCCACTTACATCCCAATATTTTGACCTAGGTAATCCGAGTACCATTCCTTTCTAGAATGCCCATCTTCTCTTGAACCATTGTTCATGAGTCAGCAAGAGCTTGTTGTATATCCTTTGGTATCTCTGTCTTGGACAAGATATTAAAGGCTTCAAATTAAGAGATACTTCTCATCAGAAATAAACCTTGATACAGGATGTTGGGTCAAGGACCTGATCCAACCCAGATCTTCAATCTGGGCTCAACATCATGCTCGACTGATTCTCTAGCCAGCTCAGTACAGGGCTTGAATTTGGGCCAGACTCTTGTTGTTGAGTTTTATCATCACTTTAAGAATGTGTTGTGTGAATCAACAACTAACTCAAGATGTTGAGTGCTAACTCCCCTGTTTCCAATTTTGTTTCTTTTTTAATGGGTAAAATCAAATCGGATGTTTGGTGATGAATCTGGTGAAGGGAAAGTTAAGAGTCAATAAGTAGTAGTTCAAGTCTTGGATTATCCTAGGACTTATCTTCACTCATCTCCACCTAAAAAGAAGGCATGGAAAAGGAAGATTAGGATTTAAGAAAGCCAACGCCCATGGATATAAATACATGATTAAGTGATGGGGAATAACACTTGTAACCACATTGAGTGGAAGAAATTTCAATAAACACACTTGGCTGATTCCAGATCAAGTCTTGAGTGAATTTGAAATTGATAATGCATAAAAGCAACACATCCAAAGAACCTAAGGAGAAGAGATGAGATGGGCATGCGTGTAAAAAAAGTGACATTGGGAATTAAAATTGAGGGTTCGTGAGGGATTCTATTTATGAGATAGGTGGCTATTAGAACGACTTCACCACAAAGATCTTTTAGCATATGCATACAACAACAACAACAACAACCAAGCCTTATCCCACTAAGTGGGGTCGGCTATATGGATCCTTTTACGCCATTGAGCTCTATCTCCTATTATATCATCATTTATATTTAAATAAATTTTATCTTGTTTTATTGTTGCTAACCAAGTCTTTTTTGGTCTACCTCGCCCTCGTTTGATATGCGTATTTGTCATAGTTTCACACCGCCTAACTGGAGCATTTATCGGTCGTCTAAGTACATGTCCGTACCACCTTAAACGTGTCTCACGGAGTTTTCCCTCAATAGATGCAACTCCAACTTTCTCTCTAATGCTCTCATTTCTTATTCTGTCCATCTTCGTATGTCCACACATTCATCTTAACATCCTCATCTCCACAACTCTCATCTTTTGCTCATGTGCTCGAGTCATAGCCCAACATTCAGCGCCATATAACATGGCAGGTCTAATTGCCGTTTTATAGAACTTTCCTTTAAGTTTTAGAGGCACTTTACGATCACATAAAACACCTGATGCTCTCCTCCACTTCAACCATCCTGTTTGTATTCTATGTAAGACATCTCTCTCAATCCCTCTATCGGCTTGCAAAAATGATCCTAAATATTTAAAACTCTCAGTTCCAGACAACTCATCATCTCCTATTTTAATACTTGTCTCATTACGTTCAATATTGCTAAACTTAAATTCCATATATTCTGTCTTTACTCTACTAAGCCTAAAACCTTTCTCTTCTAGTGTTTCTCGCCAAGATTCTAATTTAGCATTTACTCCCTCACGTGTCTCATCTACCAATACAATATCATCTGCAAACAACATGCACCATGGTACGGTATCTTGAATATGTCCAGTAAGTTCATCCATGATTAGTGTAAAAAGATAAGGACTTAGAGCTGACCCTTGATGTAACCCTATCTTTATTGGAAATGCTTCAGTTAATCCGCCTGAAGTCTTCACTCTAGTCGTTACTTCCTCATACATATCCTTAATTAGGTCAATATATACTACGCTAACACCCCTCTTTTCTAGAATTCTCCATATAATTTCCCTTGGGACTCTATCATAAGCTTTTTCTAAATCAACAAATATCATATGTAGATCTTGCTTTTGCCCACGATACTTTTCAATTAGTTGCCTGAGAAGATGTATAGCTTTATATGTAGATCTTTTAGCATATGCATAGTGAACAATAATGGTCCAATAACTTCAAGGTGTCAATTTTCCTTTTCTGTGACATTTAAGGTGTACCAGCATAGGAACTCCATTAAAAAAATTCCATTATTTTCCATATATTGACTGTGGAGTGAAGTATTCATTCCCATTGTCAATAGTTAAGATCTCAATGGAGGTGTAGAACTGGTTTTTTATCATTAAATGAAATGGTTTTCTAGTTTCATATATTTCTTTAAGAAGGTAGAGCAAGTAAACTCTAGTGTGATCATCAATGAGTGTAATGAACTACTCAGTGCCTGTGATATTTTTGATACAAGCGAATCCCCATACATTGTTATGGATTAGGGAAAAGCAAGAGATTATATATGGCTTGACGAAGAATGATATGCATCTATATTTAGCTAATTAACAAAACTCACAATTGAAGGAGCTAGGAGTTTTATTCATAAACAATTTGAAAACAAGTGTTTAAATAATGAAATTGGAATGGCCAAATCTATAATGCTACACCATTATTTCATCATTATTAATGATAGAAAAGGAGTTACTTTGAACAGTTGTTGCCTATTTTCTTACATAACCATCATCCTCAAGGTAGTGGAGTTCATTATCTTCTAGAACTGTCAATCATCCTCCCAATCCTAGCTTCTGAATTGTACAACTTGAAGACAATTGGAAAACAAGTGTTTAAATAATGAAATTGGAATGGCCAAATCTACAATGCTACAGACATTATTTTATCATTATTAAGAATAGAAAAGGAGTTGCTTTTTGAACAGTTGTTGCCTATTTTCTCACATAACCATCATCCTCAAGGTAGTAGAGTTCATTATCTCCTAGAACTGTCAATCATCCTCCCAATCCTAGCTTCTGAATTGCACAACTTGAAGAGAATTTAGCACAAAAATTAAGTTAATTGATCATCTTGCTAATAGAAACCATATTACTGGCTAAATTTGGTATGTGGCATAGAATGGAGAGCGTTGTTTTTGACAAGTTTACTGAAATTTTCCCAGCAATATAAGAGAATATTCCATCTGCTATTCTAACTCTGGAATTCCCATGACAAAGTATATAGGAGATAAATAGAGATGGATTTCCTATTATATGGTCGGTGTTTTAGAATCGGAATTCTATTCCAGACATATAGAGCAGTACCTTTGTGAGTAACCTTGCTAACTGTTGTGCTGAATTATTTCTTATCAATTGACACAGAATTATTTTGGTCTTGTGCAGCTGTTCTGGTTGGGACTTATTCAAAAATGCCCCTAAAGACTTACTACAAGGAACCAAGCATTGAATTCCTCGATTTCTCCTCCCTTGATGCTTACTAATCTTTGTCATCTAACTTCTAGTTTGTGCTCTATAAGACTGTAATTGATCCACCAGGTCAGCAAGCCCATGCCTACATGGCCTCACTCTACATTGGCATATTGCACTTATGTGTTCCAAAGCCCCGAGATCTTCCCAGCTTACTCTTCCTGAGCTCCTTGAGTTCCCTACTTCGAACTCCTCAAGCCCTCCCCTCTGAGCATTCCGAGTTTCCCGAGCTCTTCACTCCAAGCTTCTACTACTGCCCGCGTGGTTATTGGTCATTCATATACGTGATTCACAATCACTACTTATAGAGTTAACGGCCAATAACAACAAACAACTGACATTAATGGAGGTAGTTAATGGAAGTGATTAAGGGCTGAAATGATTGAACAATTTCCCAATGATTGTAGGCATGATCTCCATAGGTAACTTCAAATCCCACACTTATAAATATCAAGGTGTGTTAGTATTTGGAAGGTATCTCTCTCTTTCTGATTTTTCCATATTTTTATCATTCCGCATATTGAGACCGACTTAAACAATTGGAGGGGTTTTGTCGGACAACTCCAGCACCCCCTTATGCTTATTCCCATATGTGTAGGTTAGACCTTACTGTGCCGGCTCACCTTGGCACCCACCTTGTTAGTGGACTTCTCCATCCTCAACCAATCAAACCACACTAAGCAGGCCAAATCATACTTCCACCTGTATACACATTGTTGGCATATCTCTACAATATCGAATCTCTCTCCCTCTCCAATTCTCTTTGCTCTCGCTTCTACTACTCCCATCGACTTAAGCATCGAAGAGGTTTTGTTAGACAATTCTAGCGCCCTTTGACATTTGCTCTAGTGTGCATATATCATACTACACTGTCCAACTCAAACGACCTCAAAGGTCTACCTAGGTTGCGGAGTCGAGCTCTCTAGATATTCTCTCCCCAATCTCAATGGTCCACCTAAGTCGTGGGATTGAGTTCTCTTATATTCTCTCCTTGACGTTAGGTCACGGGGTCGAGTTCGCCTAGTTAGATTTTGTGTTGTTTCTTGTTCTAACACTATTGTAGGTCACACGTGGCTAACAACATTTGCTTCTAGGAGGGCCCAGCTCAGGTGAGGGGTTACAATTTTAACTAAAAAGACAAATCTAGAGATTCTTCACAAAATCAAACATATCTTTAATAATTGGAGGATTTCCCTCAAGAGCCCAATGATTCATCTTATAATAGAGTGATTTCAAAATGATTTAACTTTCATTTTTCCCCTTTTTGACTTTGACATATTTCTTTACAATGGCTATGCTTTCACTGGAAAATTCAATAGGAAGTTTCTATTACTAGGTTGAGGGGATAGCCAGAATCTCCATCTACACTCGAACTAATCGATTTGTGAAATTAATGAAAAAGGCTGCAGGAAACAAAGAGCCACATCAAGCTAACCTACTATAGAAAAATATAAAACCCACAAACTTCCACAAAGGATGTAAAAAGTCAGACGGACTCCTAGTTGCCTCTTTTCCAAATAGAAGGTATCACCAAATTGAACAAGAGCAATGGTCGATGCATTTCATCAAACAACATGAGGAACAAATTGCAAAAATACCAAACGAGCTCAGTAACTAGTGGGAAGGCAGTTAGAGCAAAGCATACCAAGTAGAGGGAATAGCAGCGGAAGAAAACGGCCTTCTTCCCAGTTTGATCTTCGAGAACGTTGACAGCCCGCCGATACTCGCGGCAGTCAAAATATGACTTGGCCAGGAGGTACCGATCATTGCTGCCGCCATCAAAGCCATCATCGGCAGGCAGAGGCGTGCTGACATAAGATACGCCGGCTTGGGGCGTGACAGCGGCCTCGGCTGACGAGGGAGCTGAAGAGTCAGAGCGGACGCAGCGGCGACAGGAAGCATCGTGGTGCAGGTGGGAGAAAGGGCGGAAGCCGCCGGTTGCGGAGGTAGAGGGCGCAGCACTGGCACGGGCAGAGACAGCTGACGAGGATGCCGAAGGGGGAACGTCCAGATCTACGATGAGTTCCAATGCCCTGCCGAGGAGCGGAAAGAGGGTTAGAGATTACGATAGTATGGAGGAAATCAAGGATAGGGAACGAGAACCATTTGGCGGCGCAGTAGAGGCCGCGGTCACTGAGATGGCGGGCGGCGGATCGAAGCTCCACTCGGTAGTTCTCTTTGGAACTCATTCCGATCTGAAATTTCGCCGGCGTGCGGAGTTTCGTCGCCGATTGCTTCGTTGCGGCAGACGGAGGCGAGGTGGGGTTTTGGTTCGAGGGGGAGGGAAGAGAGTGAAGTCAATTAAAGAGTTTTTCTTTACTCAGAATTTTAAAATTTTATTAAAAAATATATTCAACAATTTTACATTTTATATTAGGAAAATTCTTTTTAAAAACCTTTTTATATATACAATTAAAATAATTAAAATTCCATTTACATGAACTACAAAAATTATTATACGAAAAATCTAAAAATATTTTTAATGGTAGATAATTTCAATTGATTAAGCTGTCGAGTTGAGTAAGTAGTGGACTTAAACATTGTAGTACTTACAAACAAAAGGTTTATTTTTGAATACAAAGAAAAAATATAAATTTGAACATGTAGCGAAATCAATAGATTTAACAATCATTAATAGGAAAGAAATACAATTCAAGAAGAATTCCAATAAAAGAAATCTAATTATGGATCCTTTAACTTCTATCTCAAAGTAATTTTGAGGAACAAATAGAGACGCGTGATATTAGATACCATAGCGATTGACCTTAGGTCAAGTGGGAGTCTGTTACATTTGAGAGGTGTTCAAAGGCGATTCTTAAAGTTATATTATTTATTGGATAAATAGTAATTCACTATTTGAGTACACATTCCATATGCGTTTGATTGGATCTTAAACTCAAATACTGAATGTCCACAATACGATTCATAGCATGAGAGAATTTGTGATTGGATCACAACTAGTAAGTATCTCTACATGTGTATTTATGAATGTATTGAAACTATTCCTAGTCGAGGAATTGATGAGTATGAACGTCATCGATTTTGTCAAGATTAGCACGTCAATTTGGATAGATCAGATAAATTCAAATTGGATCGAAACAAAGATATTATAAAAAAATCTGAATCCAAACTCAAATCCAATTTAAAAAAACCCTAAATTCAAATTTGAACTTGAATAATTTGATCAATCCGAATAACCTAACCGACTTAATAATTCATCAATACTTGATCATTGACATATTAACTTTGACTATTGATATCATCTTAATTTCAAAATAAAATTTAATTTAATCTTTAAAAAATCACTAAACCCTAAATTCAAATTAACTTAGGTCAATCCAAACTCAACCAAATTCAACCCAACCTGAACTTCTCCAACTCGAACTCGAAAACTTCCAATCCTAATTCGATATTTTTTATATTAATTCGAGTCAAATTAACATGTCGGATTTATTTTTGATACTCTTATATAGACGAGCCTCACACAATTGTCCCACTACTTAATTTTGGATTAAATTAGTCTATTAAAATCACCTTAAGTCGATTGTAATTCAAAATAGGAGTCATTTGTGAATAATGTTCCAACAACATTTGGCAACCAGTCAACTTAAAATGATTTCAATCAACACAAATTTAGTTGAGTTGATTGCACCTCTTTTTTAAGTCGACTCAAGCTCAATAAGATGCATTCTATTTTCAAGCACGAAGTCCTCGATCAACTCGGCAATCGACTCAATTCATTAATCAACTCGACCAGAACCATTTTCCATTTGACTCGACCTACACAGATATTCCAATTTTACTTGTTTACACTTTCACATGCCTGAGTAAATGGAGGTGCAGGATGCGGTACACGCCATCCGTCGCTGCATTCTGTTCAAGGGGGCTCTCGGTCCTCCGATCTACGTGTCTTTTGATCCAGACCGTCAATATCTTCTTCGCTTTTCCTTTGCGATAAATAGATCGGCCATTTTAATCCTACTGTTCTTAGTCAAGGGTTCCTCCTGCTCCTTTTCTCCGCCAAGAACAAAGAGGGGAACTAGATCTGCGCCTCCCTCTGCTTCTCCTCCGATCGAAAGGTCTGTTCCGTCCGTCTCTTTGCTCTTGCGTTTCGTTTTCTAGCGTTGTTAGGATTTCTCGGTTCCTTGATAGCCCTAGGAACTGCCAGCGGCTTGATTTGAGTCGATGCTTCTGGCGTTTCTTGATCTTCATCTCGGTTTTTTTTTTTTGTTGACATTTTTTTTTTATGGGTTTGAGGATTGATTTAGATTTTCGATGGAGCCGTGCACTGATTCTGCGAAAGATGAGCCCGAGGCGGTAGCGGTGGCGTCAGAAGATGGGAATCCGGGGCTGGGTCTGGAGGACGCCGATGGTGAAACTTTGGTGGCTAAGGATGGGTCGGAGGATGTGATGGACGACGAGGTGTTTGAGGAGGCGATGGAGCCGCCCACTCCGATGTCGCTGCAAGCATTTTCTGATTCACGTGATGTTCTGGAGCCGCCCACTCCGATGTCGCAGCAAGCATTTTCTGATTCACGTGATGTTCTGGAGCCGCCCACTCCGATGTCGCAGCAAGCAATTTCTGATTCACATGATGATCTGGAAACTAGCTTGGAGAATTTAACGGTTGGTAAGCTGGAGAACCCTGTTGAATCAGCTGATGTGCAGGCGGGTGATCAAAATGTTGAAGAAGGAAAGGAAGAAGAGGGATTCAATGTCCCAAAACAGTCCGGGCTGCATCATCAGATGTCTGATGGACATGAAAATGTCGATCCTGAGAGATTTGATGAGTCAACAGATCCTTCCTTACCCTCTAATCAGAGTTCAAACGAACAAAAATCTGTTAGAGAGCAAAAGTTTGATGAGATTGTAGATGCTAAAATTGATGATATGAGAGCTGAGGCTGTAGATGCTAAGATTGATGAAACTGTAGCTGCTAAAGTTGATGCTCAACATATTTACGAGGATACAGATGAATTTGTAGCAGTTGAACCTAACAATGGGGATGCAGCTTGTGAAAAATCATGCCATCTTTCTGGAGAAGGGGATGTTGAAAAAAAGCCAATCCACATTGAAACTGATTCTCTGATTTCATGTAGCGAAGTTGGAAATGAAATAGACAAAGTTGCAAAGAGATCATCTGATGAGCCAACAGATCCTTCCTTACCCTCTAATCAGAGTTCAAAGGAACAAAAATCAGTTGGAGAGCAAAAGTTTGATGAGATTGTAGGTGCTAAAATTGATGCCCAGCATATTGATAAGGATACAGATGAATCAGTAGCAGTTGAACCTAACAAAGGAGATGCATCTGGTGATAAATCATGCCATCTTTCTGGAGAAGGGGATGTTGAAAAAGAGCCAATGCACATTGAAACTGATTCTCTGATTTCATGTAGCGAAGTTGGAAATGAAACAGACAAAGTTGCAAAGAGATCATCTGATATTGAGGATGGTGAGAAAATGTTCATGCATATTAGATCCCGTCCTATGGCTTCACATCATGTGGATGGAGAAGTAGGAGAAGTTGCTATTGGATCTGAATTCAATATTGGGACTGCTAGCAGAGAACTTCAAAGCGAGAAATATGAGGTTGAAGAATTTGAGAGGGTGGAATCAGTTCTACCAGATGATAATGGAGGGCTAGCTTGTGATACTAATTCAAACAAATTGACTCCTTTGGAGGATATGAAAGATGATTCAGTCAAGTCTGTAGTCATCACAGATGGGCTAGAAAAACTTCAGCAGCTGACAGCTAATGATGCTAAACTTGACACTAGTTTTGTAACTAATGGGCACAGTACTGTGAAAGATGAGGGTACTAGTGGTGCACCTAATGTTAATGTTTCTAGGAACAATGAAGATGCATCTCCTGCTTATGTTGCTAATGCAACTAATGGTTATTCTAGAGAAGCTACGGGTGATATGCATGGTTCCAACGATAAACTTAAGGAGCAACATGTTGGAAATCTAAACTCTGGAACAAGTGAAAATACCCAACGTTCTACTTCATCAACCTTACTTTCTCCGAAACCTGAAAACTCAAGAGGCTCTAGTTTGACAGCTCCAGCTGGCCTTGGTTCCTCTGCTTCTTTACCAGAGCCTTCTCTCCGTCCCCTTCAGCAATCGAGGGGCTCTACCACCCTCACTAATCCTCAACCATCTGTTGTACCATCTGAGGATGAGGAGGAGAATGATGAGACACGTAAGAAGCTCCAAATGATTCGGGTCAAATTTCTCCGATTGGCCCATAGACTTGGACAAACACCTCACAATGCTGTTGTTGCTCAGGTTCTGTACAGGCTAGGTTTGGCTGAGCAGCTCAAAAGAAACACAAAACGACCAGGTGTTTTTAGCTTTGACCAAGCTAGTGTTGTGGCAGGGCAGCTTGAGGCTGCTGGACAAGAGACACTGGACTTCTCCTGCACGATAATGGTTATTGGAAAATCAGGGGTCGGTAAGACTGCTACCATTAATTCAATATTTGATGAGGTTAAGTTGCCAACAGATGCGTTCCTGTTAGGGACAAAGAAGGTTCAAGAAGTAGTGGGCTTGGTTCAGGGGATCAAGGTTAGGGTTATAGATACACCTGGGCTTTTCTTATCTTCTTTGGATCAACATCGCAATGAAAAAATTCTTCATTCTGTCAAGAAGTTTATAAAAAAGTCCCCTCCAGACATTGTTCTTTACTTTGATAGGTTGGACATGCAAAATAGGGATTTTGGGGATGCTCCACTACTGCAGACCATCACAAACATATTCGGAGCATCCATTTGGTTCAATGCAATTGTTGTGCTAACACATGCTGCTTCTGCTCCTCCAGATGGCCCAAACGGTAGCCCTTTGAGTTATGATATGTTTGTGACTCAGAGGACTCATGTGGTTCAGCAAGCAATTCGCCAGGCTGCTGGGGATGTTCGGCTCATGAATCCTGTTTCTCTGGTTGAAAACCACTCTGCCTGCAGGATGAATAGGGCTGGTCAGAGAGTGCTACCAAATGGTCAAGTTTGGAAACCGCAGCTGTTGTTACTTTCATTTGCTTCGAAAATTTTGGCAGAAGCCAACTCTCTCCTAAATTTACAGGATGGTCCTCCTGGTAAGGCATTTGGATCTCGTCGCAGAGGTCCTCCTCTACCCTTTCTCTTGTCTTCCCTTCTACAGTCAAGACCTCAACTTAAATTGCCAGAAGATCAATTTGATGAAGACGACAACTTAGATGATGATTTGGCTGAGTCATCCCGTTCTGATGAGGGGTCAGATTATGATGAGTTACCACCTTTCAAGCCTCTCAGTAAATCTCAAATATCCAAGCTTAGTAAAGCTCAGAAGAAGGCGTACTTCGAGGAGCTAGATTACCGAGAAAAGCTCTTTTATAAGAAACAACTCAAGGAGGAGAGAAATCAAAGGAAACTTGCAGCTAAATTGGCAGATATGGCTAAGGATATGCCTTCGGAGAATAATATGGGGGAGGTTGAGGAAGAATCCAATGGTTCCGCAACTGTGCCAGTACCTTTGCCAGACTATGTGCTTCCCCATTCCTTTGATTCTGACAATCCTTCTCACCGATATAGGTTTCTGGATTCTTCCAACCAATGGCTTATCAGGCCTGTGCTAGATTCTCAGGGTTGGGATCATGATGTTGGTTATGAAGGTTTGAATGTCGAAAGAGTATTTGTTGTCAAAGACAAGATCCCACTATCTGTTTCTGGTCAGCTGACAAAGGATAAGAAGGAATGCACTTTTCAAATGGAGTTGGCCAGCTCACTCAAGCATAGTGAATCAAAAGCAACTTCTTTAGGTTTGGAAATGCAGACTGTCGGGAAGGACATCGCCTGCACATTACGTGGTGAAACAAGGTTTAAAAATTTTAGGCGAAATAATCCATCTGCAGGAGCTTCAGTTACTGTGCTTGGGGACTCAGCGTCCGCTGGCATAAAGCTGGAAGATAAGATTATACTTAGCAGAAGATTTAGATTACTCGTGAGTGGAGGAGCAATGACTGGAAAAGGTGATGTAGCCTATGGAGGCCGCTTCGAAGCTGTCTTACGAGACAAAGATTACCCTATAGGGCAGGCACTGTCCACTCTTGCATTATCTTTAGTGGAGTGGCATGATGAACTCTCACTCGGCTGCAATATTCAAGCTCAGATCCCTTTTGGCAGAGGAACTAATATCACTGGTCATGCAAACTTGAATAACAGAGCAACTGGCCAATTTGGTGTTCGCTTGAATAGTTCGGAACATCTTCAAATAGTTCTGCTTGCCATCGTCCCTATACTAAGAAATCTCCACAGAACATTCTTTGGTTCCTCTCAGTCCATGTGAGCTGCTCTCTGCTGTGGTCGAAGGGCAAGCAACATGAGAAGCTTCTCTAATATGTGAACCTTGTTCTACAACAAGTAAGTTTAGTTTCCAAGTATTAACCTTTTCTTTTGCAGTGAAGTTTGCTTTATGACTGAAATAGAAGAATAACCTGCTAGCTGACCTAGCAGTTTCCTTGTATTAAATTGCATCAACGAGCCACTTGAGGTTCAATTATGGGTATATGAATCGAAGTTTTTTTTGTCTAATGATCGTGTTAAATAGAGGGCTGTACTCCATTGACCATCATGAACTGCAACGATGCCTCAAATTAGATTTGTAATTTGGAAAATGTTATGTTGTTCTTAGAATCAATATGGATGACTTGATGCTCAAGAAGTTGTTGCACCAATTATTCCATTATTTTGAGTACTAGTTCCTGATAATTTTGTCAATTTTATGATGCTTACACTGCTTTGTTTGATGACAACGCCTTTAGTTCATGGGCTTTGTTAACATGGACAGTAGATGGTAGAGGCTACTTGAGGGGATGGGGATGGAAGGGAACCATTTTCATTTTTGAAGATGAAAAATGATCGACCATATTTTTGTAGAGAATAATAAACACAAATTTATGGAAGGGAATTAAATTCCTGATTTTAATCAAATTTGCATTTGAATGCTAACATCTTGAAGATGTATTTCCTAATATAATATTTTATATGCTGAATTCTATGCAAAATAACTCAATAAATGGAATGGTTGATTTGGAAGATATGTCTGGAATGCTCAATGCTGAAATGCACCTGTTGAGAGTAACATGAACAACTGCATATTGGAGAGTGAATGACTTGTGTTTCCTAGGTTCATAAACTTAAACTGAGGACCACTAAGGGAGTACAAATGAACCCTAAGTTAGATGTTGGAGTTTGGGTAGTAAAAACTCAGATTTCTGTAGAAAAGAATTAAACTTGGGTTGACTGAATTAAAAAGGAAGAAAATTGGTGCTCATAAAGAGTTTGGTAAAAGAACCCAAGTATTTTATTGATGACAATGATCTAAAGTTTTATTGTCACTATTGTAGGGGCGGATCGTCCTCGGGGAAAACAAAATCTATGATGGAAAAGTAAGAGGAAGAAAGAGTGGAAAGAAAGAGAGAGGATGAGGATCAAAATTGATTTGCTGATGGAATTCTGAATTCATCCTTACGTCAAGTTAATGAAACAAATTGAGTGACTTTTGAGTTTGATATTTGTACAAAAGTTTAAGTTAGGTCTTATATTTGTATTTGATATGAGTTAAATCGTGCAAGAACTTGGTAGAACATGGATGGAGCTTGTGGAACATATGACTTGATGAGGTTAAGTGTGGATGATGAATTGATGCTGGCTAAGGCAATGCACTTGCTGACTTAGAGGTCTAATGAAGTTGGAAGAAGGTTGTATGACACATTCAAGGGATTATAAAACGAGAAGCATTGAGATAGTATTGAAGTAATCATGAAATATGATTGGTGTGGCTAAGTTAGTTGGCTTGGTGGCTCCAAATTTGTTGAAAATATGAAAAGAATGATATAAAACATTTGAGGAAGGACCGTAGGATAATGAGCATTAAAGCACAATATTAATGGTAGCTAAAAGAAGACGAACTATGTAGGGGAAGAGTGAAAGATGATACATGAAGCGAGCTGGGGATTTGGTGTATCTGAGGGACTGAAGAGGAGCAGGAGATGACCTTGGTGACAAGATCAACTTATGGAAGGTAAGCTTTTGTGTGAACTATGAGAATCGAGTGACATATATCCTTGGGAGATGGTAGATTTAACTTAGGTGAAGACTCAATCATTATGATGATTATGTTGGTGCAGGGAGCATCAGTATACTTTCGAGGATTTCAATGTTTGACGTTACATTTAGATCTGATCAGTTTGATCAAGAGTTGCTTTAAACAAGATCTAATGTTTGGATGTGAGTGAAGTATAGTCAGGTCAGTTTGACCAGAAAACTAGTGAGAAGTCTTAGTTGGAGGCTAGACAGGAGAAGTCCTAACTGAAGGCTAGGCAGAGGAAGTCCTAGTTGGAGATTGGACAAACAAGACCTGGGCAAAGTTGGGTAGATCTGGTGAGTGAAGCTGGACATGAAGTCTTGGTGAGTGAAGTTGGACAAGGAAGTCCTAACTAGAGGTTAGGCAAGGGAAAATCTAAACAGATCAAGGGTGATCAGATGTTTGCAGATGAGAAGTCTACCTATGAAAGTGATTAGTCCTAACTGAAGAGTTAGGTAAGGGAAAATCTAAACAGATCAAGGGTGATAGGATATTTGATAGGTGATAAGTCTACATATGGAAGTGACTAGTCTTAATTGAAAGTTAGACACAGATAAACCTAGTAGGTTAGACCTACAGAGCAAGATTTAGGTAAGCCTAGTAGGTTAGACGGATTATAAATAGGTTTAGGTTTGTTTGTTTGTATGTTAATCTTGTAAGAATCAAGAGTTGGAAGCAAGACTGAGAAAGCATAAGAGGAGCAAACAAAAGTAGCGGAACCAAATTCGAAAGTCAACTCAAGTCAAATCTGATTGACTGGTTCCGGACGCCCCTATTGGATCTGGGCGATCGGAATAATCCAGGTGACCCAGTGAGGTCTAGGCGTCTGGATTAGGACATATCCAGACACTTGAATCTGATCCAGGTGTCTCGGATGGTCCAGGCGCCTCTATATGATCTAAACGTATGGATCAAAAAGAATCGGCCCCGATTAAGATCAAAGATTGGATCGGATCAGTTCGGGGTGCTCGGAAGAATCTTTATAAGAGCCTCAACGTGCACCACAAGGACAACTATTCTTTTACCAATCCTTTATCATGTGGTGTTGCTGAACGAAAACAAAGCCAATTTCATGCGATCTAGGAAGCTCTAGGGAGATGTGTTGCGTTCATGACTTCCGGATCGACTACTACATGATTGTTTGATTATTTTCTTTTTTAGTCTTATTTTTGTACTTGTAATTTCTTATTATTATTTTGGATTATAAGATGGATTTTTTTTTGCTTCCGGAAAAGTTTTGGAAAAAAGACTATTAGTGGACGGACGTTTTCTCGTATATAGTTTTAAACGTACTAATCTTGGGAGATTAGAAATCAAGTAAATTCGTGAGTCTTTTGTATTGTGTTCTAATATTCGTTGTTATTTGTTTTTGTGTTAGTAACAAATGAATGAACGAAAAAAATCACGCTATTCATCCCCCTTTCTAGCCCATTGGTTCTACATATCATAGTAGAGCTGATGTTCCTAATGGACTAACGAGCTATGCTATATTAGGAAAGTGAGAGATAGTCATCGATTCGACAAAGTTACACCTAAAATAGTTGGATGACCCAAAGCTACACCTACCTATTTTAGTTTGTTTAGCTCCACCTTAAATGAAGGTACATTAGAACATTGAATCTTCTAAATTTTCTTTTCAAATATAAAGGACAAATTATTTATTACATTTAATAAAAAATATAAAAATTTGATTGATTTAGCTTGATGTACAATAAATCAATTCTAAATGAACCTAAATTAATTGTGATATGGCAAAATAATTGGACTAAATTAAAATTTTTATCTCAGCTCAGGTTATTTTTTAAATGCTTATTTTTATTTAAGTATGAAAAAATATTTAATTATGATATTTTATGAATATAATCTAGTTTAGTGCAAAATTAAATTATTATGTTAGTTTTTTTAGAACTTGAATTAAACTAAATTAGTGTATTATCAAATTGAAATTTGACCATAATTTGTGATTTCATTCCTATTTTAAATTTAATATTCTATGTAAAAATTATACATTTTAAAACTATAATAAATGAAGCTTATATTGATAAAATAATTTTAATTTTATTACTTCCACTTAATTTAAAATTGACAAATTAAACCAACTAAAATTTCATTAGGTTATGAATGAAATCGCATTAACAAGTTAAGAAAATGAACAATATTGAGTTTCTACTTTGTTTTTGACCAAATTTGTTGATGTTAATTGAAAATTATTTTTTATTAGTAATATACATTTTTCGTTTTTACTAAAATATGATTGGATATCATAAATGATATGAGAGTTTATAAATCTATAAATTAATTTACAATTTTAATCTTTTAATATCTTTTAATATTTTCATTCTTTCCAAATTTTATTCTTTTTATATTTCAAAAAAATGACATATATATATATATATATATATATATATATATATATATATATATATATATATATATATATATATATATATATATATATATATATATATATTAAAAATATTTTCCATATATATATATATATATATAGCAAATTGCTTTTCCCACCCCCCTCACACCACACCCCCCTCCCCTCCTCTCTCTCTCCCATTCAAATGACATTTTTACCCTTTTTTTCTTTGTTTTTTATTTTATTTTACTTATATATATATATATATATTAATTTTAATTAATTTTTATTTAGTTTTATTTTTTAAATTAATTTTGTTTATTATTTTTTCATTAATACTTATATATATATATATAATTTTATTTAGTTTTATTTTTAAATTAATTTTGTTTATTATTTTTTAAATTTTATTATTAATTTTTATTTAGTTTTATTTCTTTAATCAATTTTGTTTATTTTTTTTATCAAATTTTTTTTTTGATTTTATATAATTTTTAACATAGGTCAGAATCTCTCTCTTTTTTAAATTACCTTCCTAATTCGACACTTAAAATCAATAAAAAAATAAAATTTAAAAAATAATAAATTGTATTTTGACACTTAAAATCAATAAAAAACAAAATTTAAAAAATAATAAATTGAAAAAATACATGTATTATGAAAAAATAATAAATAAAATTAATTAAAAAATAAAATTTATATAAAATAGAAAAAAATATAATAAACAAAATTGATTAAAAATAAAACTAAATAAAATTTATATAAAATTCTAAAAATAAAGTATTGATAAAAAACAATAAACAAAATTGATTAAAAAATAAAACTAAATAAAAATTAAATAAAATTGAAAAAATATCGTATTGATGAAAAAATAATAAATTAAATTAATTAAAAAATAAAACTAAATAAAATTGAAAAAAATATCGTATTGATGAAAAAATAATAAATTAAATTAATTAAAAAATAAAACTAAATAAAATTAAAAATATATGAGAATTATTTTTAAATAAAATTAATTTAAAAAACAAAACTAAATAAAAATTTAAAAAAATAAAAAATAAATAAATAAAAAAAAGAGGATAGAAATGTCATTAGTAGAAGGGGAGAGAGAGGAAGTGGGAGGGAGGGGGTGCGGTGTGAGGGGTGGGAAAAGCAGCTCTCATATATATAGAGTGATCCGGTTCAATCAGGAAAAATGCAAACGAGCCGACGCCGACGATGGCCTCGCTGCAGCAGGCGAAACGGTGGCTTCCTCTCGAAGCAAATCCCGACGTGATGAACCAGGTGCCTCCTCTTCCTCCTGAATCCATCCATCTTTCCTTCGATCTGGCCTCTTGCTTGTTTGGATTCCTCCTGGAAAAGGAAGAAGCAATCTATTTCGTTCAGTTTCTGAAAACAAAAATTTCAGTCGACGTTTGGGGGAATTAGCGTGCGAATCCCTCATTTTCTTTGGGAAGAAGAAATCTTCGATCACGGGGAGAAATCTCTTTCAAGGAATTTCCCAATTTTTCGTTTCTTAATATTTGCAGTTCGTTTGGGGCCTCGGTGTTCCGGAGGATCAAGTGGAGTTCAACGATGTGTATGGTTTGGATGACGAGCTCTTGTTGATGGTCCCGAAGCCTGTGCTTGCCGTGCTGTTTCTTTTCCCATCTTCCACTCAGGTGCTGCTGTTGTTAGTTTGAGGCTCTTTTAGATCTCGTACCTCACTATCGATTTTTTTGCTTTTCTAATTTGTGAAAGGATGAGGCTGGGAAGGTAGAAGATCAAGAACAAACCTCCGAGAAACTAAGTAAGGTATGCAATGCCTCGCCTAGTTTCTTCAATATGTAGTAATTAGCTACCTGTCTATCAGTTATGCTCAAATGCATGATATTTATGAATGTGTATATCAAGAGGAACTATGGTTTGATATCTTATTTATGATGTAGTCTGTGAATTTTTAGATCCTGATTACTCTTAGATGAGATTAGTATGTGCTTATAGTTATTGGACTCTTTCAAAAATCTTTGCAATTTGATTTGGAACATGAATATGCAAGAACACTCCTAATTGTTAGTAGAGCATTTGTCAACTATTTGACATGCCTTGGTGATTAATGATGAAGCCTACAATTGGGAGAAATCATTAAGCTATGTGTTTTAGAAAATGGGTGAATCATCCATTCAGGAATATATCATTGTGTGGGGAGTGAGTGAAGATAAATTTGTCTGACAACCTTTGAATTTGTAGGTTGTTCATTATATTGTTCCTTTTTGGATCTTCTTTAAGGTTGTTGCATTTCGTCTAATAGGAACTAAATGCGAATGTATATTTTCTGAAACAAACTGTGGCTAATGCTTGTGGAACTATCGCCGTTCTTCATGCTGTGGGAAATGCAACTTCACAAATCAAGCTAGGTGCGTTCTCACCGTATAAATATGGGTTATGTGTGTTTTTTTGAACGAACTATTTGTTGGTGTTAGCAGAATTACTTGTGATTGACTGTGATGAGTAATGTTTTGCTACATATACATAATCACAATAGGATAGCCACTACTCTGCTTGGTGTACATTCTGCTATAGGACCCTGCAAGCCAGAAATTTGTTAATTTGTTATCAACTTTTGCCTTAGTTAATGTATGCCATCGTTTGATCTTACTTGTAGATTCTTTTACTTAAGAAAATTTGATCACTTCAAGAATTGGTGTCATAAAATTACATTTAAAAATTTTAAATTGTCAAAATTAAAAGTCCATGAGGATTACATAGTTATCCTATGATTTTGAAATTGACACTTCAATTTACTCATTAGAGAATCGTAGAAGGATTTGGTAGTTATAACGTAAGGCCACAGTTTTTTTGAGGAAATTGGAAGACAAATGTTTAGAGATGCATTCGTAAAGTCAACTGATATGCAAAGAGTTCAACATATGTTATATCGAGATTGCACTCTATTGTAGGGGGTCCCAACATAATATGGCAAAACCTTATACAGATTCGACTTAGGAACAATATAAGGTCTAAGAGAAGACTAGCAATGCTGTAGTAGGAAGCTAGCATTTGTACAACTAGTACTCAATCCAAAACATTCTTATTTATGTTGCTTTTCTATTAGTGGCCTATGGTGTTGCTCTTGTATTTCATTTGCTTATATCTTGGTTTCTGTTCGTGTAGCCGAGAACTCTTTTTTGGATAGATTTTTTAAATTGACAGCCAGATTGGATCCATTTGAGGTTGGTATGATAACTTTCCAATTTCCCAGATAAAGTTTTGAGCTTTTCATTTTTTTGATCATTTAATGTTGTCGATTGCCCCTTTGCTTATCAGCGTGCTGCCTTTTTGGAAAAGGACCGAGAAATGGAGGATGCACATTCTCTTGCAGCTACTGCTGGGGACACACAGGTTCCTTCTACGCATGATCTTTTTTCCATTGCTTCTAAAGCTAATGGCAGAATGAGGAACATGCTTTTCAATTATTTATGTCGATGACTTAGCTTCAGTTGCACCTTATCCTGTAAAGAACAATTCTTGTGTCGACTCATGACCATTTTGGTCGACTTAACTCAAACCAATTGACTTAGACAATTTTAGTTGATTGAATTCCAATTTAGTCAACTACGGAATTGACTCGACTATTCAGTTAAAACATCTACTCCTTGGTCCAGTACATGCCTAGGTAAAACTTTAATATTCTTCTCACATGAAATTGTTTAGGTTCTATTAGTAATTTTGTGAGCTATTGGATCTAGTTGGAGAAGTATGGAATTATGGGGACCAAAATCAAATTAATCTTAAAATGACATATTAGCTCTCACTGGTTAACAAAATATCACCATTTCCTGTAAGCTATGTTTCATTTAATACTTTCCCTAAAGTCTTTAAACAACGTACCATTTCTTCTTCAGGCTTCTTCAGTTGTAAATGAGCATTATGTTTGCTTCACATGCATCGATGGTAAGGACGATGTTTCTTATCCTTTAGTAGTTGTAAATGGAACATTCAGTTAATCTAATGGAAGAATGCATTACTTTTATTCTTCAATTTTCAGGAGAACTTTATGAACTTGATGGAAGGAAATCGAAACCTCTAAGTCACGGTCCTACATCCCCTCACACTTTGTTGCAGGTGGTACTTTGTTTCTTCTTCATCCTCCTTTGGTTATAATTGACCTTGCTTTCTCCTTTTTTATGGCATTAGCATTGTTTCACTCCTTAGTTGAAGTTGCTCTTATATAGAACATGTTAATTTGTTATTCAATATTTCATTTTATGATGAGTTTGCATCATTTTAAGTTCAAACTAACCACAACTCTTCTTTTTTATTGCACCTGAATCATAAATGTTTAATTGCGTACATGGTTGTGTGTTTCATAGGATGCTGCTAAAGTTATAAAAGGTACGATCGAGAAGAATCCTGACTCGATGAACTTCAACGTCATGGCAATGTCACAGAAACAAAATGGCATTGCCTAGTGAAGATTGCGCGACGGTTTTCTACCACTAACCCTCGACAATGAAATTCTCGAAGGTACTTCTCTTCAGTCTGTCAATAAATCATGTCGAAATTTTCAGATTAACAATGCCTCGAGGGCCAGAGCTTGTTTCAGAGGGACAATCCATGAGCTATCTTATTTATCGAAATTAAGATAAGATTCAAGATGAAAAATAACTGTCAAACACACTAGGGGGTGAGCAAACATTCGATTAAATCAAATAAATTGATCGAATCGACCGATTAATTCGGTTCAATCAATTTTAAAATTTCTTGTTTGGTTATATTGAATAAATCGAATTAATTGAAATAAAAAAAATAATTTATAAATTTATTGGTAAGTAAATTTATAAAACTTTAATTAGTTGATAAAATTTTTATATATTAAAAAAAATTGATTATTTTGATTAATTTGATTAAAAATCAAATTAATTATTTTATCAATTGAGTTTTTTCGATTTTTATTTGAAAATTTGATTGGTTCGATTAATTTAAAAAAATTCAGTTCGGTTTTGATTAATTTAGTTTGCTTTGATTCGATTTTAATCGAATACTCTTCTGCAAAAGGTGAAATCCGTCACCTTAGCGGCTCCATACGAAAAATTATAGTGGATAAATTTTTTATAGTGATCCATTTTATCGTCGAAATGACCTCTATCAGAAAACCTCCTAAGGGATTTTTTGGAGGTACGGTATCACTATGTTGATAAGAGCATATTGTCTCAACCTACGTTGTCTGGAAACGGCGTTTACCCCAGCGTCCCCGTTTCCGAAACGCTGGGAAACGTTTCCATCCGTGAAAACTTACCAGAAACGGCGATGAGACGTGGGCCTCGTTCTCGCGGCTCTTTTCCTTATGCTCGATGGACGAGATGATCCGCCACGAGGCACGGCGGGTGCCGACGACGTTCTTGTATGCCACAGAGAAGGTTGCGTTCCTCCACTGTGAACTCCTCCCCTTGCTCCGCTGCCGCCCCTACCTAGAGAAAGAACCGCAGGTCTGCAAGGACCCTTGAGTGTTGCAGCTCGAGTTGCGGGTTTAGGGGCTTATAAGATCTTTCTCCAGGGGCTTCTCTAAAGCTCCTAAGCTAGATCGGGTGCTCGGAGCGAGATTAGGGCTGATCTCAGGTCGGCTCCCTCTTGTGCTACTGCAGGAGCTAGCAGACCATCCTCGCATTACGTAGGCAGAACGAGCCAACATTGACCATCTATCTGCGTGAAGTGCCTAACTTTAAAATTGCTTACTTCAATCAACGAGAAGATGAGCGCTTCAACAGCAGCCTTAAGCCCGTCACCTTTTCAATGAATTCCACCATCTCTTCATACCTTTTCAATGAACTCCACCGTCTTTAAAGTGGGCCACTGACAGGCTTTTAAAGTGGGCCACAGTTCCATTTCAATTATCATCTTACAATGCCCTAACTTATCCCATTAATTAACTATATTGGATTCGTAAAATTATTAGATAAGATCCCACGAGATTTGTAACGCCGGCAGACGGCAGTGGGAGTAAACTTTGACGTTTCTAAAATCCGAAACTTCAACTATTGCCGTTTCTCGTTTCCTTTTCCGCGTTTCCCGTTTCTCGTCTCCAAGTTTTCAGACAGCATAGCTCAATCTTAGCCAACATGGATAGACAAATCAGACAATAAGTTTGTTTTATTTCTATTTTCTGAGCCAGGTAAAAAGTAGATAGATCAATTTTCTGTATGCTGCTGCTCGCCCTCTTCTCAACTAAACCTGCATTGCAAGACACAAAAATACATTCATAGATGCAATGCCTTTGGTTTCTAGTAAAGAGACTAGGCGGTCGGAATCATCGAGCAAGTAATGCCATCGCGCACCAGCTGAAGAACTGCATCTCTGAGCCTATAATAGTCATCCTCCACATTGTACACCTGGTGAGAAATCCTCACAAAGCCAGCGACGCCATTTCTCCCACCTGCGAGAGGATGAAAGTGAACTGGAACTTCAACCTCGAACTCCTCCCTCAACAAGCTCCGTAGATTCAGAGCATCCGCCTCGCTCGAAACCCCCAAGCCACTGGGCAATCCCACCATGATCATGCTGGAGCACATCCCCGGCGGCGACCCGAGGAGCGTCTCCCATGCAGCCGCCAGCATCTCGCCCATCTTCACCACGCTCTCGTGGTTCCTCTTTTGGATGCCCTGGATCCCGCCCTCGAACCGACTGATGAACTCCATGGCCGACGGCACCACGAGCTGGGGACTGTAGTCGCGGGTGCCGATCCACGAGCTCTCCGTCGGTAGGCCGTTGCCGTACTCGTGGGAGACGACCGGGTGGTGCAGAGCGGGCGGCGGCGAGGTCGAAGCCTTTCTGGCGTAGAGGAACGCCACGGAGGGAGGGCAGAAGAACCACTTGTGGAGATTGCTGGTGTAGAAATCGGCTCCGATGTCCTGCACGTCGACCTCGACGTTGCCGACGGAGTGGGCGCCGTCGACGAACACCTGGTCGACGCCCGCCTCGCGGCAGATCCTCGTGAGCTGCTTGACGGGGACGACGACGCTGGGCATGGAGGTGACGTGGCAGATCACGGCGAGGCGGACCCTCCGTCCCTCCGCCTCGGCCTGATCCAGGGCGTTGCGGAATTCGCGAATGATCTCCTCGTCGGAGGAGATGGGGAAGGGGAGCGGCACCTCGATGACGTGGCCGCCGGACCGGGCGATGATGTAGGCGTGGATGGACTTCTTGACGGCGGGGTAGGCGTAGTGCAGGATGACGACTGCGTCCCCCTTGCGGAAGGCGCAGGAGGCGTGCTGGAGGACGATGGCGACGGCGGTGGTGGCGTTGTCGACTAGGGAGATCTCTTCGATGTCGGCGGCGTTGACGAGGTCCCTCACGAGGGCGCGGGAGCGGAGGATGCCGGGCTTGAGGTGGTGGAAGTAGAACTCGTCGGGCTGACGGAGGAAGAGTTGCTGCCAGCGGAGCTGGGCGGCGGACACGGAGGCGGGGCAGCTGCCGAAGCTGCCGTTGTTGAGGCGGGCGACGGAGGGGTGGTGGTGGGAGAACTCCTCCGCGACCTCGGCGGCGGTGATGGGGGTAGATGCCGTCTGAGGCGGCTTCGCAGGAAGGCGGCTGGCTCCTGTGACGTTCTCGTCGCGGTGACGAGGGGGGTTCATGGCGGTGGCGCAGCGGCGGAGGAGATGGATCTAGGTTTCGGGGGAGGTGACGGGACTCCAGGTAATCTGATCTTAATGATGCTGTTTAAGGCGATAATATCATTTTATATTCAATAAACCACGAGCACTATAATTAGTAATGAAGGGCAGGACGTCCCCGGGGCAATGGTGCAACGGTAGGACATCCAGACCCTAGGGACCCGTGGTTCGATCCCTAGCTACGGCGTATTTACAGGAATTTTCCTCCAAATGGAGAACGCAATCAAAGGATGCTGGGCATCTGGATTGACCGTCGTATGCGCTTCCCGATTTACCCTGGTGGTCGGTGGGAAACTTCCGTGGGATCGGACCGGCCACCTCCAGGGATTGAGTTCATGAGACTGACTGGGATTTATCATTTTTAAGTAATGAAGAGCAGGGCCGACAAAATATCGAATTAAGAATTAATCGATTTAACCAACCGAAATAAAAAAATTCAATTTAATTAATTTAAAATTATTTTTTTTAAAAAAAATATCAATTAATTGGTTGGTTCAATTTGATTTTAAATTTAAAATATCAATTTAATTATTAAACCGAACCAGAAGTGATGATCTCGCGTCATAAAAAAGTTAATTACTTTAATTTTCAATCAAATTAATTAATTTTTTATCGATTCAATTTAAAAATTATTTATTTAAATTTTTGATCACATTAATTAATTTTTTATAGATTTGTTTAATTTTTATAAAAAAATAAATTTATTCAATTTCAATTTAATTAATTATTCATCTAAGCCAACAAAAGAAACGACAAGATCTCATTAGAATATTAAATGGTACAAATATCTTAAAACGGTTACTATAATTTACATTAAAAAGATAGATAAATTTTAATAAAGATGAATATTTTAAAAATCAACCTCAGTGTTCTGAATTTTTCTAATAAACAAATAAAAAAGACCGTACAAGCATATGCATCAAGAAAAATATATTACAATGATACAATCATTGTTGCGGGCATCGTCTATTCCATCAGAACCTTTAAATTATCAATATATATATATATATACACACACATCTAGATTATCAAAATAAAATAAAATATAATATTAAACATCATGAAAAATATGGTACAATAATATGATGATTGCAACGTGCATTGTCGTCTATCATTTCAGAAATGATAGACGACAATGGACGCAACAATGATAACGACAACGCACGCAACAACAATGATGATCATTGTTGCGTGCATTGTCGTCGGCGGTAATACAAAATATTTGATGCTCATGAAACAGTTGGGAGATATTTTATCGCAAGAGTGAAATACCTGGATTAATTAAAAAACAAAAAAAAAGAGACATATTTACGAGTAGTATATATAAGAGCATCTGCAATGAATGTGACGTTATAACGCCCATGTCACTTTGGTGGTCGACCACCTGATCGACCACCACCACATGTGATCGATCAACTGATCGACCCCCGTGTGAAAATTCAACCGCGCACGTAACGTGAGACCCATCCACTGTCCCGATTAACACGTTCAATGTTCTGAACGTGTTAAATATCTCTATCCTCTCTCACTCTTCCATGTTCTTTCCTCTTTCTTCCACATCACCCTATTAACACGCGATTAACGCGCGTTGCGGATGCTCTAAGGGTTTAAAGTCGCAAAGCATCTCTTTGAATGCAAAATAAGAGTACATCTGTAAGAAGGGCACTAATGAAGTGACTATCGGTTACATTTGTAATATTAAAAACCCTTATAAGGATAGAGAAGTTCAAACTTCACCATGCTAAGTAGGTCACATCTTTGCGACCCAAATGTGAAGACATGAAAAAGCCAACAAATACTCCAAGTGCCTAAGATCATAGGAGATAATTAGAACGGTTGAATCTAATTTTAGTTCCAATTACAATATTAAATTTAGGGGCATTGGAAGAGGAAGATGTTAGTCATGTTGATTGAGAAGACAATGAGGACGAGCAAGGTTGTAAGGGTTTTGATCAACATAATGATAAAAGAGTTGGTAATGAGTTTTTACATTATGAGAAAAGAAAGAATGAAAAAGCGAAAGCAAAGGAGATGAAGTTCGATGGAGGACTTCGTATGCGGGACGAAACAATCTCTGCAATGTGCCAAGAGGGACTGCTAGATGGACCGAGTCATGACAAGGTCGAGGAAGAATGAGAGATGATCAATGACTGCCGCGATATGAAATGGATAAGATACAACGAATTAGGGAGGCTTTGATACCATGTTAAGATCATGGATATGAGGGGAGATTTCCGGGGAATGACTGCTGAGAAGTTCATCCATTGCTTCGTTAATTATGCTTCCTTTGACCTAGACAAGAGATGAAAGCAATAGCCTCAGCTTCACTCATAAGAACATTATAACGATGAGAGGAAAAGCAACCAACCTTTATTCCAATTGCCATTGCTGTTTTCAACTTCACCAGTTCACCTAATCTCAAGGAACCTCTTTTGTTATCCTTAATGAATATCACAGGGATCTGCGCGGACGATGCCAAGCTTGGAATATGTTTTGTCAGCCTTCGTGGGTTGCAGTCCGCGGCTAAGAGCACGACCTACATGCACCAAATATGTATATCTATTAGAACAGATACCCAAACATGTTGTTAGATAGGTGTGAATGCAAAGCAAAGAAACCATTGCTCCAAAAATCATGAAAATTTGTGAAGCATTTCCAAATAATCAAAAAATTATACCCGATACCAGATTATCCGCTACACAGTAAACCTTGCATGGAATCCTCACATTTTATTCCAGAGTCCAAATTGCCCGATTCTACTCTTTCAACTTGTGCTAACAGACACTCAAGCACTGTCATCTGCTTACATTTGCTACTTCCTCAACTCTAAACTCCCTGAACTGTTTATTTACATAATCTCTGCGGGGTTTCGGTTGGGAAACATAACATGACCCTACTACATGCGTGAAATGTGATCTCTGTAAGGATTAACGTTGCTAAATTCAAGTTCATTTTAACATAGAGAATTGTATGTGCATACTTGTGAGCCTTAGGTATGTATGCTATCCTCATGGACACTTAAAATACTCCAGATTCATCCTCCATTAATATTATAAACATTTAAATTTCAAGCTGCTGAACTCAAGAATATGAGTGATTCACAGTAAGCACTTTTAAGAATTTATGAGAATTTTCTTATGAAGAAATAAAAACTTACTGAAGTCAATAAGTATAATCTTGTTAGCATGTAACAAACAAAAACATTTATCTTTAACATGATTAGTGAGTTTATATAATACTAATGCAAGAAACAAAGAACATAGAACTGACTCTTGATACAAGCCAATTGATAGAGAAAATATTTATGAAACATTAATCCATCCTATTCATACAAAATAGTCCATTTAGCTGAGAAAGAAGAAGAAGTAGAAGAAATGATTTCTTAAACCAATCAAAAACACCATTTCTGTTTAGAAAGGGGAAGGATGAAGGCTAGCCAGACCAAATATATTAACAAGTAGGAGAAACAATAGTCTAAATCTAGATGGGAACTATTTTTTTGAACTGAAGTATGAGTATCTAAAATTGTTAATAACTTTCCAACAAAATTGTATCTAAAAATGTTTACTTGTGATCAACTAGGATGTCAAGTGTACACTTGGAGTATTTGTTTTCAAATGTTGATATTCAACATCAATACACAGGGAGTAGATAAAATGTCTAAGTATTGAAGGGAAATGATATACCAGAGAGATTAGTGAGTCTTAAAGAGGTCCCGTAAAAACAAATGACTCACAAATAATCACTCATGCATCCCAAAAACTTTTCAACAAAATGAAAAAGTTGATCTCCAATGCTCTACATCATTATTTTGGGCATAAAGGCAGAAGCATAGAAGACATCGAAGAAAGAACATAACCTGCAGAGGGACCAGAGGAGCTCTACGGAGATTGATATTACTGTGCTCTTTCTTTGATTGGCAATCTGCCTCCGCTTGTATCATTCTTTCAAGAACACGTGTGACATCGTTGACGCCAATAGCAAACTGTTGCTACATGAACCAAATTCAACAATGACATTAACAAATCGATAAACGTTAGCACTAAAGCCACATTGGGGTTAAATTCCCTTAAGATAAGGAAAACCTTGATCCATATCTTATCAGGTAGCTCTCCTTTAGAAAGTTTAGCTGATTCAATGCTCCTAAAGCAAATAAAAACAATTATGAATTCTAAAGCCACTAGAGGAATGACACAAGAGAAAAAATGGTGCAAGTTACTTGGTGAGTTGAAACAGGAGATGGTCGAGGCGCTCTCCTTCGTAGCAATTGGAGCTCACTCTGCTTATATAGTTAAACAACAAGACGTATCATCAACTGATACAATGAAAAGAAGGAGAATAAGAAGAAAAGCAAGAAGGATGAATCTCTACTCTGGCTGTCGATCTCCATTGGATGCTTTGACAAGCCTACGAGAACTGCTTCGCTTCTTGGCCATGGCCGTTCTCCTTAATATCTACAGCGGCGTTAAACCAAACACTTAGTAGGATTACAGAAAGAAACCAACACAGATTCGACCTGCGACGGACGGAGAAGGCAAGGGATCCAGTACCCACTAGGGAGAGGAGAAAATGCTGGTATGCGGTGCTGGTGATGGTGAGAAGGAACTGGTGGCAGCGGCGACGGCGGCGGCGGCGCGCGGCGAGCGAAAACAGAGGAGGGAAGGGAAGGGAAGTCGGTGGAGGGAGTGCGGCGACGGCAGGAGGCGGAGCGGTAAATTAGGGGTTTCAGGTTTTCTATAAATAGAATTAATGAGAATATCTGATGCCAATTTAAAAAAACCTTAAAATAAAATAATAAACTTTATTTCAAAAAATAAGAAAAGGATTTTTCTAATCCTAATAATAATTCAAATACTTATTACATTTATCTTCTTTATCCCAAGTATACATATTTTATAGAATATCCATTTTAAATATATATAATAATTTTAATCAAAATTAATATGTGAATGAATTTTATTTTTAATTTTGATCAATATAATTTCATGTAATAATTTAGTCAAAATTACTATATAAATTTAAGTCGATCAAAATTCATAAATAAATTTTGTTTTTTATTAAAAATTTTGATCCAAATTTTGCATGCACTAAACTTGCTTAACTATAAAATATACTGTTCATATTCCTTAACGCCGGGTTTGATTCAAATTATCATGTAATACTCGATAATATGATTATTAGATAATTATATAATCAAAATTATAATAAATAAAATATAATCTAATATTATTTAGTTTAATTTTAAAAAATATTATAATCTAATTTAATATTTATTATATTATCAGATTCAATTTAATATTTAATTAATTTTTTAAAATAAAATAAATTATATTAATAATATTAATGATAATAATAGATTAATAATATATATATAAATATATATTTGATTTATAATTTTTAAAATTTAAAATAAATTTATATATATTTTTAATAGGATAATTTAATTAGGGCGAGAAAATTTAATAGTTAGGAATTGATTAAATTAATTAATTAAAATTTAAATTAAAAAAAAATTAAAGTTGATTGTAATTCACTGTGTCACTCGTTTCGTCGTGTTCACTTGCTTCCCGCCATCTCAATCTCCTTGCAACACCGTCGTTACTAAACACTACGATTACGCTCCTTGCTAAATTTTGAATTATATCTCTCATGCTAATGTATATTTCATTATTATAATCGCTCATTATCCAAATCAAATAAAATTTTTATTAATAAATATGATATAAATAATTAAAATTATCAACAATAACATCATTACCGAATCATGCTTTTATTTTTTAAATAAAAAATTGATTCACAAATAAACACTCGATTATGCTCCTTGAAATTTCGATTATTCTATGTTTTTATTTTTTTATTTTGCTCTTTACTTTCTTTATGAATAGATAAAGCCCACATAATAATAATACTGATAATTTAAAAAACATTAAAAAATCACATAACAAATATAATTTCTACAACAAAAACCCACAATTTTTTTTTATAAAATACAAAGATAATTTACAAAAGCATAGAAACTTTTTTTTATTTGGATAACCAAAAACCCATAATCTCCAGAAAATTATCAATTTTCAAGCCAAAAGCTCTGACTGCCAAGGCAATGCTGAGCAGATGGACACAAACACTTTGTTTTGCTCTTTTCTAATGGCAATTTACAACGTTTGAAGAATTGTGATACTTATCGATGCTTCACCATTTTCTTTCTCTACAAGAGAGAAGAAAGATACATGTTATTCATCCACTACAATAGATTACAACAGTCTACCAAAAATGCCATATAAATCGAACACATTAGGCATGCATTCGCAAAACACAGAAAGAGTGAGGAAACTCAGATCAGATTTTAGGACTTTTAGCTTTGTGGTGGGCATCGTCAGTACTTTGGCAACGTTTCATAAAGGCGTCCAAAGTTTGTTGCTTATGAGGACTTTTAGCTTGGTGATGGGCGTCGTCGTCGGTACTTTGGCAACGTTTCATAAAGGCGTCCAAAGTTCGTTGCTTATGAGGACTTCGGCTTGGGGGATTCGAAGACACGTCTAATGTATTCTCTTGGCCATCAAGAACCTGCAGGCAAAGCAAAACATTGTACCTCCAGTAGTTGAAACTTGAAAGGTTTAGGATAAAGGCCATGACTATATATATACTAAGATCAAAAGAAACGTAGTCGTTTATTTAAAGTCCACAGCGACACGAAAATCATGATTCTTCAATCAATTGCACTTGGCATAAGCAGCAAAATGAAACAGAGAACCTACTGTTGGTGCTTCGGGCAGTACATTTGAAATCCGATATGCATTGCGACTGTGCTTAGGAATTAGATTCTCTTCAATTTAGTGTTTACGAGGTAAATATCCATAAGAGGGAGAAAATAGATTCTCTTCAGTCATTTTAAGAAATTTAATGTTACAAATGTGACTATGACGAGTTGCATGATCAGTAGTAAAATGAAGAGGGAGAAAATAGAACCTGGCCAACATTCTCCAATTTATTTTGAACGACATCCCTGAACAGAATGAATATTAGTCAGTATGCACAGTTAGCAATCAAAAGTGCCACAAAACTAAGGAAGGGGGCATGGGCATACCAGATTATGTCATCCACAGTGTCATTTGCTAGAAGATAGTATATGTTGACTGATGATACCTGTAACCGGAATAGGACGAGAATATTTAATCGGATTCGAGGTTGATAGAATTAAGAGTGTCAATATATCAACTGAGTCAATTATTCTGGAAAATTACACCCCAAATGGTATTCATGAAAAGAAATACATCCATAGAACCTTGGGAGAGCATTCATGCATACATAGCTATATTAACATAACCTGGTATTTTTGTCTAGCACAATTAAAAAGAAAGCTAGGAAAGTTTTAATGGATCCACAATTAAATGCCAGCATAGCATATCTGAGAGAGAGGCTCTTCTACAAAATTGTTTGTTCAATAATTCAATTGATGGATTATTAGATATTTTTAATAATGACCTTTCCTAGGCTAGCGTACATGGAGAAAATTGTGAGAGAAAAAAATCAGAAGGATGTAAAAGTGACAAGAAATTAGTAAATTTTCCCTATTTTTTTCCTCTCATTTATCATCAACTAAACATGACATTAAAATTGTGAAACTACTGACAAGACTATCACAGAATCATACACTTTGAAGTTACCCAAGTGTTTATCCATGAAGGCACAATTTTAGAAAAGAAAAATCTGTGATCCTAAGACTATCATGGAACCATGCTCTTTGATGTTACCCTAATGTTTATCCATTGAAGGTCCGATCTTAGATACAGGCCATGCATGCAATTTAACGTTTTTACCACTGGTTCAATCTTTATAAAATGATTCATCTATTACCAAATTTTCATAAAAAGCAAGATACCATTTAGTAAAAAAAATATATAAGCATAGTTGTTGGCCTAGCAATAAAAACAGTTCACACTAAAAAATGTATATAACAAAAGTCCAAGTGTTCCAACTATTAGGGGTTGATTGCATGGTTCACCCACCAATAGGACTCTATATCAAGAGAGTGTAAATGAGCCGAACCAAGCCCAGCTTGACTTTGCTCAAGCTTGTTCATGTTCATATCGAACTTATTCAAGTTTGCTTATTAAACCTTATCGAGTTTGAGCTGAGCTAAAGCTTTTTATCAAGCTCTACCAAATAATTTAGTTAAATCATTGATCTAATAAATTAAACATATATCATTTCCTCATTTAAAATATATTATAAATAATTTAAAATTACAAGAATATATAGCTTATTATACTTTTATGTATTTCAATAAAAAAAGCAAATAAGATCATACTCAAAATTTAGAATAGTTAAATATTTTGTTTACGCATTGTTCACATATGGTAATTAGAGCCGTCAATTTGGACTAGGCCCGTTGGGTTGGCCTGCCACGCCAAACAATTTAAGTAAGTTGGGTTGGTATTTTATCAACCCATTTTAAGGTGGATCCAGACAAGTTACTCGCTTGAGCCCGCGACCCACCCGAGTCAGCCCGCAATGGGTTTGGGTTGAAAATTTTTTTTTTCTAAAATTTAAAATAAAAGTGAAAAACTTAATAGGCTCATGGGCTTAACCCACCTGATTCGCAACCAAATTTAAGAATTTCAATATTATATATATTTTTTATTTTTTAGTGGACTCATAGGCTTAACTCACCTAATTAGCAATCCAAACGTAAAAATTTCAACCTTTTATATATATTGTTTATTTTTTGATAGACCTGTAGATTGGCCCACCTAACTCACAAACCGCTTTGAGTTGGATTGGGTTGGAGATTTTCTAGTCTGTCAAGATGGCAGGCCAGCCCGCCTCGCTATACGATGGGTTTTTGATGGGTTGGCCCGCCCCACCATGAGTTGGCTCGTCTGACTGCACTAATGCTAATGAGTCAAGCTTCGAGCTTGTTTATTTCATATCCCTTAACCTATCAAATGAATATAATAATCTCATATGGGGCCAAATATTAAGATTTTTCATGAGCATCTTGTTTATTTACAATCTAGCTATAATGCTAGGAATGCTAAAATGTTTTGTATCACTTTTATTTATGTTCAGTGGAGTTTAATTTGGACCATCTATACATGACACCTACTTAATTGTAGTTGTAATTGACTTAACTTGTTTAGCTATATAGTTTAAAATTTTTATCTTTTATTAAGCTCACTCATTCATCTTAACATATCATCTTGTCTATGCTAACTTTTTTCAAGTGATTTCCAAACTTTATAACACTTGGAATCATAAGGAATATGAAAAAAAAAAATCTTTCAGCACAAGGGGTGCACAAGACTCCAAAATTTCTTCTTCATTTTAATCAACCAATTTCAATGATAACATCATCAATATCAAATTCCTATAGAGAGGTGTGTTTGCATCCAAGAAAGGAAAGAGGATATCTTTAGGCTAACCAAGAATTATAGCAATAGTTTTAACCATTACCTGACCAATCCTGTGAGCACGATCTTCTGCTTGAATGATATCACCAGGAGTCCATGACAACTCCGCAAAAATTATTGTGCTTGCAGCTGTGAGAGTCAAGCCAACGCCTCCAGCTCTAATTGAAAGCTATAAACATATACTCAGGTTTTTTGCTTGCTATTTATTAACATAAAAAGTAGAACAAAACAGAGACAACCAAACAAACTAAAAAGTAGCCTACAACTGCAGCCTTGATGCTATCCTTCTCTTGAAAGTCAGCAACTAAAGTTTGTCTTGATGTAGAAGGTGTACCACCATCAATCCTTATACAACCAACTTTTTTTTTCTGCAATATATTGTTACTTGTTTGTGATGTTTTGCTGGTCCAGAATCATACTACATAAAATACATAACAAACAAAGAAGAAGTTGCTTACAAGAAGAAATTGGTGTATTGCATCAATCATGTGCTGATGGTGGGCAAATATCAAGAACTTGCAACCTGCCTGCAACAAGAACACATATGAAGCAACTTGTTGAAGCCTTGATGTAGAGTATGAAGATAAAACATTTCCATGTATGTTAGAGGCTTATAAAACCAACTGTAAAACAGTTGTACACACCTTAATAGTAAGACATACTATAGCTCTAACAAATGAGGTTATTGAAACTCATAAAAAGGTATAATGGCATAAAACAATTTAAATATGTGAACATAATTCACATATGATAATCATAATTGAAGTTTCATAAGGCATCACTTGGCAATCCTACCAGCAATCAGGCACAAAGATCCACCAAGTTTCAGATTGCTACTGAGTACTGGGATGAACAGTCATATTGCCATGTTGTCGGGTCATTGTGCTAATGGCTAAAAGGCTATTAGGCCAGTTTCTGTCCCTTTGTTGATTTGAGCTTACATGTGGCTCCTCAATCTTGTTTCCTGACTATTCACTTTCTAACCCTCTCAAATTCATCTTCCTAAATCTCATTCATTCTCTAATAATGTTCTCCATTCTTTTGAAGTATCTGATTTTCATCGAAGGCAATGACTGATGTTGATAACTTGATATATGTTGAAGCAGCAATAACTAGTTGATCCACACTAAAGAAGAAAATTGTTGATTGTAAAGAACAGATGCTTCATTGGGAGAATCTGATTGCAGTATATTTTTTCCTTTCCATGGAAAAAAGTCTATTCCAACTTTAAGAAGCAAAAAAATAAGTCATTTTGCCTTCAGCAAAAGAAACAAGGTGAGCATTGTCAAATTTTGTTCATCTCTGGACTTTATGCCCACGATTAATTAGTCCCCCTCTTTTTAAGGAAAAGGATGTTGTAGACATCTTTTTCTTTTCTTCTTCTCTCCCTTCCTTCAACCTCCAATTCCCCACTAGCAACATATATCAGAATGCCGACATGAATATAGTATAGTTCTAGTTAAAGACCAAAACATCAACACTGCTTGAGATTTGGATTAATGTTATTTTGAGACAACTCTTACATGATATTTAGTAGACTCAACAAAATATCCTAAAACTAGAATACCCTTTGTGGAACTAAACCCACATTCAGTTGTAATAACTCTAAAAATTCTCCAAAAGCTAGAGAATGGGAAGTATCTATGCCCAACTTATTACATAAACTAGAAACACCAAAAAGAAGATAAATTGACTAAGATAAAGTTGATTGTTTGCGAGGAAGCATGCAAATCATCCACCACAACTTATTGCATAAACTAGAAACATAAAAAAGAAGATACATTGACTAAGATAAAGTTGAGGTGGATTGTTTGCAAGGAAGCATGCAAAGCATCTAGTGCAAGTGAATGAGGCAGGACCTCTAGAGACAATCTCTTGAGTGGCTTCTCCTTGTGGTGATGTTGACAATATAATAGACTGATGGAGGTGAAGTAAAACACTCAACAAGGGTCCAAGAAGAAACGAGCAATGGAGAAATTGAAGTCAGTTGCCGATAGAGACATGGTGATGTTGACAATATAATAGACTGCTGGAGGTGAAGTAAAACACTCAACAAGGGTCCAAGGAGAAACGAGCAATGGAGAAATTGAAGTCAGTTGCCGATAGAGACATGATAAGGCAAGAACCTAGTAGATAGTCTCTAGGATGGTCTTCACCTTGAGACAAAGTTGACAACCCATGGTTGGCAAATGAAAGTGGAGAAGCATTCAATAAGAGTAAATTGGGTTGAAAGAAGTTAGGTTGGATCAATACTCTACAAAAGGGCATTTGAAACAGGGACTGTACCATATATGTGATATGTTGTCTCCTTAGCAGTTTTAGTAATTAGGCGAGACAAGTGTGTACCTATGAAAGCTAGGCTGGTGACTGTGTGTGAGTCATCTATGCAGCTAGTCTAATTCATTTGATGATCCAGAACTGAATTCGGTATTTTGTGATGATTTTTTCTCTATTAAAGAAGATTAATTAATTTTTTATAGGGTAGCAATGTAAACATTTATTTTGCAAGTGATAGGCACGTTAGAAATTAATTATATGTATGTTACTAGTAAATATGACCTATTCTATAATTTTATTTATGTGTGTTACATTTGTGTTACATTATATATTTGACATGCATTTTTGCTATAGAAATAAGAAATAGATAGGTTGCTTACTCTACTTTATTAGATATGTGAATATTTTTAAAAAATTTACACCAACTGCATATGCTTTTAGATGATACATATGTGTTATGCAATCAATCAACCACTACAAGCTTCAAACTTTGTCAATGATAATTTGCTGGCTTGGTTATTAAGAGACCCTCTAATTTGCTGGCTCGGTTTTATAATATATTCAAGCCAACATGAGGGACAGAGTTGAGGATCAACCTGTAAATTTATAAATAAATGCATGTATATATAAAAAGAGCAAAAACTTAGTTGCGTTAGCATTCCAATAATTGTAAATAGGTTTGGCAACGAGGTCATATCCATCCAGCACAAGTTTGGTTAAGAGTTATCAAGTATCCAGTTAAGAGTTATTAAGTATCCAGTTACTGAAGCACCCTTACTGACATTTATGCAAGATGGATTTTAAGTCATTTCGATCTTGTTGACAATTTACTGGAATCAATAAGCACTTTATAAAAGAATAGAAAAGTTCATGCTCCAAGACAATCTAATGGAAAATTAACCAGGAAATGCAGATGAATATTATCTAATTTATTAAAATTGATGTGAAATACACACTTCGGATGAAGAGGATGAAAAGGTCTGATAGAATTTAACAAAAACTAACCTATTCTTAAAATAATTTATTCAGACTTGAAAATAATTACCCTGTGCTCCAAATAACTCATTCCCCAAAACAATAATAAAAATACCTAGTTTGGCATGACTTAACCAAAATAAAATCTTATTTCTAAACCCATAAAATTAAAATTTCCTAATTTAAATCACATCAATAGACACCGACAAAAAACCCTTTTATTTCTGAAGTATCTATCCTATTGCTCATCAATGGTTCAGTTCAAACAAAATTTAGCATCTATATCGTTCATTCTATTCTTTCATAATGCAAACACACACGAACTAAAATCCAACCTTAGTAATAGTCAAAAGCATGGTTGCAAAACTCAGTTGATCCTGATACAGATCGACTTAGTTCTATCGGGATTGGCAACAGCCAATTTTATTTAGGTCCATCTCTTGGCCAGGTCTTGGAAAGTTATCTAAATTGAGAAAAAAAGAGTAGAAATGGTTGAGATTTGCAAAAGACCGGTAAAATCATATGAAAATAGGAAGGAATTGGCAATCTTGTTCCAAATTGGTTGATTCCTAACCAACCCAAACGATTCAAATCATGAACCCTTCCAGCTGGAAGAAGAATCTGATTTGATGAAAACTGAGCCTCTGCTTCCAACTTATATGAGGAGACATTTGCAATCTTGTGACCTGTAGAGGAAGAAAGAGATTGGAGAAGCATGGTTGCGAGAGCCTTCAAGAAAGGACGATTCACGATGAAGAGGAGGTCAAAGGTTTGATTGGATCAAGATCATCTCATCCTCCAGTTGTTGTTCCATTTCGCGGGGAAGGTGAATCTCACAATGGAGGACCACGTGAGAAATGGGAAAGGTTAGTCTTGGATGGAGTGAGTATGATAGGTAAGGTTAAGGTGGTAGCAATTAATTTAATTATGGTGAGGGACTACGTAAGTTTGTGTTGGATAGCAATTTAATTAAGGTAATGTTAATTTTAGTTAAATTAATATTCTATGATTCAAGTTAATATTAATGATGTGATTTAATCAATAACAATGTTATTAGGTAAGGTTAAAGTGCTGAGTGATTGTTAATATGTTATTATTAAGGTGATGTATAACAATAATATGGTAAAAATTATAGTTTTACATATTAGGTGATTAATGCTGTTTGGGAATATGTGTTGTGTCCATTAAAAGATTACAATGATAATGTATCCAACTATTAACCAAAAAAATACCATATCAACTATAAAATAATAGGTAATAATTTATCACTATCATTAATTGTTGTTTAAATACTAATAAAATTATTAGGAATTTTATTTTTTTATTTTTTTTTAATTCTCACTGATTCTGTTCCTACCAACCTGATAGGGCTGAACTTTTGAACATTCGAATATGAATGCCAATATTGGTAATCATGGTCAAAACATAATATATATATTCACACATAAGTCTTTTATTACATCTCAGTTCGACCAGAGTTTAACCTCTAATGAGCAAGCAATGCACAAACTGTGTAAAAAAAAAGTAAAACCATCTTTGCAAGTCCTGATGATTACCTCAATAACTGTTCCCAGGTAGTCAAGAACAGCAGGAACTTTAGCTTCTGCTGAATCATTGAAGATCTGAAGTTTGAATGCGAGTAAGTAAATAAGAGTCAACATAGACAATAAAGAAAAGTAAGATTGTAAATTATCACACAGTCAATGATTTTTTCCAGCATAAAAGACAAGATTACAAATTAGATAAAGGACAGAAGCATGCATGTCCACACATCAGTAAAATTATACAACCAATCAAGAACATGAAAGTTGCCATCTTCTATATGTTTATGTGAACATATCAAGAAATTATAAAAAAGACTCCCAGTAGCTACTAAATTACAACATATCACTAGATATGGAAAAACTAAAAAGCCTCCTGTCTAAAAATTTTCAACAATAAAAACCAGAGATAATGCATGCTTCTTGTTCAGGAAATAAACAGATAATGCTAGCAAAAGGGCCTTAACATGCCTGAATAATTCACTCATATTCCTTATCTTTGTGGAGATCACAGATAGGATATAAGACAAATTTCGACGATGGTGACAACCAGGGAGAGTAATTCACAGGCCAAAGGGAAGGCACAAATGCCACATGTTGTGGCGCCAACCAAACTACAAAAAGCCAACCAACACATATGTGGGATCTTTATCTTAGGTTGAGAGCAACATGAAAGCTAACATAAGGCATGGCTCATGTGCATGGTCCATCAAGTAGAGAGGAGAAGCTCCGATGAGCAACAAGAGAGGCTTGGGGCGAGGCTGACATAGCTAAATATATGGTCACATGTGGGTTCAACTCAGATGCATGTGCAGCCGCAATAGTGGCTGGAATGCTATAAATGGATGGCACGATCTCCGATGTTGTGCTCGGATGGACAGATTATGTGGAATGGGGAAAGACAATGTTGTGGTTGTTGCTAGCGAACATGAAGCAAGGGAAGGTTGGCACAAGACTAGGATTAACAAAGAGGAGAATGGCAATGTAGCAGTTTCATGGCATGGTTCTAACAAGATAGAAGGATGAGACAGCATGACGTTGTGAAGTTGCATTGCGCCCAGAGAAGACGTGGATCAGCAAATAACAATCGGGAGAGGGACTCAAGATATTTGTTAGGATTCAACGAAGACTTGATTGTTTGACATTAATTTAGCAATCTATTTATTTAAAACTTTTTATTCAATTTACCAAATAGCTTATCAATAAATATTTTAAAAATCTACCATATTGTTTGATTAGCTTTTCTATATCAATGAGTATTCTCCATATTAGAGTGTTTGATTTTGAGATCCCTCAATTTAGCATCTACATCTCAGATAGTGGTGATATTTTCTCTTATAATTGTTGAACATGGTTAATGTGGTAATGTTGATTGTAAAATAAAGTTACATAACATAGGACACAATAAGAGAGATTATTATTTTATTAATTTGATTATTCTTAAAAAGTTATATACTATGTAACCACTTTAGTGGCAGGGTAACTTTTAATATGTAATTACATTAAAGAATATGATTAATAGTATCAATAGTTGGATACTAATATTATATTATTTGTTATAATGTTATTGATTAAATCATCAGTATTAAATAAAAATTTATAATATTATAATAATCAATAATTATATTAAAATTTTTAAATAAGTATCTATTAGGACACATGAATAATTATTAAACATATAAATATAATGTTATGAAAATATTTATAAGAATGGGGCAAATACATATATGTATATCCTCTTAGAAATGAAAAACAAATTTTCCATTATAAAACTCAATGTTACATATATATAAATCTATTTCAAATATCATTAGTTTAAACTAAACCCAGCTAATACTGTGTGATTACAATTCTATACTTAAAATGTCCTTAACATTAATCATGATGATTATGTAATTGTCTCTTTTTTTTTCTCGCAGCCATTCACTTTTTTTTTTTTTTATCATTTTTATTGGATTTCAACATCATCCCAAATATCAAATAAATATGCATCAAAAGAGATTAATGAAAATGATGATAAGTGATTAAATTCAATTAAGGACATTTCATATAATGTTTCCAAGGATTGTCGATTATAATTCTTAAGTTACTATTTTAGGAGAGATATACTCTTTGATGGCATATATGCAAGATTTCAGTTTTAGAATGTCAAACTCTACAAATAAAATTTTGAAGTGGCAAATATGCAAAATATTAAGTTTGCAAGACCATATAGGTAATTTCCATTATAATAACACTTTAAGAAAATATATTAAATTTCTTTTGCTACTAAGACTAATGTTAGTAAACAACAACAATAATCAAACCTTTATCCCACTAAGTGGGATAGGTTATAAGGACATTAGACTCGATCCTCTACCATATCCTCATCTATATTTAAATGAATTTTATTATGTTTTATTGTTTTTAATTAAGTCTTCTTTGGTCTCTTTCTTCCTCAATTAATGTGTATATTTATCATGGTCTCGCATCGCCTAACTAAGGCATTTATTGGTACTTAAGTACATGTCCACACTATTTTAAATGCATCCCTTGAAGTTTTTCCTCTTGATTTTCTCTCTAATGTTATTATCTCTTATCTTGTCCATTCTCATATGTCTGTAGATCCACCTTAACATCCTCATCTTTGTGACTGTTATCTTCTGCTTATCTGCTTGTTTCATAATTTAACATTCAACTTTATATAATATAGTAGGTCTAATCATCGTTTTGTAAAACTTTCCTTTAATCCTTAGAGGTATCTTACAATCACAAAAAACATCTTACACGCTTCTCCATTTCAACCATCATACTTGCATCTTATGTAAAACATCTTTATCAACCCCTCTATCCTTGTGGAAAATGATCTTTACTTAAAACTTTTAGTTGCAAGTAACTCATCATCTCCTATCTTAAAAATTATATCGCAACATCTACTACTACTAAGTTTTCCATATATTATGTCTTTACTGAGCTTAAAACTTTTAACTTGCAATGTCTACTATCAAGATTCAAGCTTAGCATTTCCTCAATGTGTTTCATCGACCAAAATAATTTTTTTGAGGAGTGCAAACATGCATCATGGTAATGTGTCTTGGATGTATTCAATAACTTCATCCATAACTAGTTTAAAAAAATAGACTTAGAGTTAATCCTTAATGTAATCCTATTTTTATAGGAAACACTTCAACCAATCCACTTGGAGTCTTCATTCTCATCATCACATCCCTATACATATCTTCGATTATTTCAATATACACTACGCTAATTCCTTGTTTTCTAGAATTCTCCATATAATTTTTCCCGAAACTTTATTATAAATTTTTTCTAGGTCAATAAATACCATGTACAAGTCTAGTTTATTTTCTTAATATTTTTCAATTAGTTATCTAAGAAGATGTGTAGCTTCGACCGTCTACTTTTCAGACATGAATCAAATTAATTTTCAGTCATCTTAGTCTCAATCCTTTTACTATCACTCTTTCACAAAATTTCATGGTATAACTCATTAGCTTAATGACCCTATAATTCTCATAATTTTATAGATCTTCTTGGTTTTTATACAGGGAACTAACGTACTTACCCTCCACTAATTGAGCATTTTCTTTGTTTTCAATATTAGATTGAATATCTTTGTAAGTCATTCAATACCCTACTTTTCTGGACACTTCCATACCTCTATTAGAATATCATTTAGTCCAACCCCTTTTCAATTTTTCATCTCATTTAACATTTGTTATACTTTTAAAATTTGAATTCTTCAATAAAAATTTAAATTTCTATACTCCTCTAACCTATTTAAATTTCCTAAGTTAAGTTAATCACCTAAACCTTCAGGAAAAAATTAACTCATCATCCTTCACAAGTACCCTATTAGATTCATCTTTAATACAATTTTTTAGTAAGATCCCTTATTTTCCTCTCTCTCGTTTTAACTATTCTATAGATATCTCTTTTCCATTTTTTGTATTAAGTTGTCGATAGCGTTCGAAAGCTTCATTTGGGCATCACTAGTATTTTCTTGAGCTCTTTCTTGAATACTACATACTTTTTAAAATTGTCTTCATTTAAATGTATAGTAGTGACTTATAGCCTATTCTTTTTCCTTCAATTTCTCTTGTACTTCCTCATTTGGCTATCAAAATTCATTATTTAGTGGAGCTCACCCTCTAACTCACTAAGTACATTCTTGGTCATTATTTTTGAATTTGATGTCATCTAATCACATATCGTATTTGAATTTCCAACCCTCTCCTTAAAAGATATTATGTTTCTTCTTTTAATTCATCACTTGATCTTAGAAGACATGCACATTTTCCTTCTATTAATATTATGCTTGAGGCGCATATTTAGTACCGCTAAACTATGTTGTAGCTAAGTTACCGATGTTGGATGGTTAAGTTTTCTCTTGGGATGACTTTGCAATTTTTATAAATTTTTCTATCCCTCTTCCTAACCAATTTGCAACTTATTATTCTCAATTTTGAAAGTAACTAAGTATTCTTCTCTTTTCTTGAAAATGTATTAGCTAATTACAAGTTCATATGCTATTGTGAAATCCAATATAACTTTTCCTTCTTCATTTCTTGTTCCAAAACCATAGCCCCCATACAACCTATCATATTCATTATTGCTTACATCTATATGACCATTTAGATCTCCTATTAAAATAATCTCATTTGTTAAAAATTTTATACTAACTCATCTAAGTCTTCTTAAAACTTATGTTTGATGTCTTCATCTAATCCTACTTAAGGTGTATATATGTTAATTACATTAATAGTTTCTTTTGCTGCCACTATCTTAAGAGCTATAATTCTATTTTTCTTCCTAACTACTTCTACTATTTCGTCCTTTAATGAACTATCTAAAACAATATCTATTTCATTTCTCATTTTACTCTTTCATATGTCCCATAACTTAATGTCTAAGATCTCTATCATCTTTGACTTCTCCGCTACTCATTTTATCTCTTGTAAATATAAAATATTAATTTTCTCCCAATCATCATATCTATTGCTTTCATTGTTTTGCCGACGAGCATTCCTACATTCCATGTTCTGAATGTAAGACAATTGGTATTCCTATAACGTCTATTTAACTTAGAGGGTGAGAACTCTTGCATATTTAACATTAAACTCAAGTTCTCATGGAGATGTAGCGGCCTTGCCACAACATTATAATCAAACCCTACAATGCATTCCTTCTGAGGAAGGACATAGCATTAACATAATAATTTAATAGATTTATACATAATATTTATCTATGTTTTAAGCTAACTGACAACCTAACATAATGTTATTAACCAATTGTAAAATATAATAGCATTATTATTAAAAGCCAGACTTTATTATGAGTTACATCTGATTATTAAATATTAATTATATGATGAATTATGTTCTTATATTGCATTTTTATAATTCTAAGCTAGATGTATTTTATTTTAGTTATATGAAAATTTTAACTGATTCCAATTTTACCCATCCAATGTGGTTGATTCTTAGATATTCCAACTAATTGATACTGATTTCATAAACTATAATGCAAAATAAGAGTGCAAGAGGGAAAACAAACAAGGGGAGGTAGGTTACTCGAGGGACAACAAGAGCAAGTCAGATCTATAATGCCCCACAATACAAGTCTATGTTTCTCAATTAGGGATCTTACAAAATTGCATGCCTTGAGCGATATTTTCACCAAAAGGAAAGAGAAATATGAAGCAGAAAAATTTGTATTATGGTTGTATAGCATGATGGGAAGACCTGTTTTGTACATTTTAGAATAGGTTCAGTCTCACAAAGGCTAGGTGCAATGAGAATAATAGAAGTAAAAAATAAAATGATATTGTAGTTCAGACCAAGTAAAAATTACTTAAGACTCTGAACTAGGTTTATTGGATCGATTTATTTTAATTTTCATTATAAGGATCATTATCACGTATATAGATAAACATAGCTATGCCGTCACAGCAAAGAACAAATGAAATTAATTATAACATAATTCAGACCTTAACTTCCACTATTGTGTTATGCAACCTGCGAACGTTATACATTTATAAAACTTAAGGATATATTTGAAATAATAGTATCTAGAGAGACCAACACAAATGGACTTAAGTTATGTAGAACAATAGCTAGCACCTTGTTGATAAGATTCTTTTGCATAAACTTGAGTGACTCAATCTTCTCAGGGGAATTACAAGCCTGGATGTTCATTTTCACTACCTCCAACTGAAAAAAAAAGTAACATGAAGGCTTAGATTGCAAAATTTAAAGATAAAATAATAGGTGGCCATACTTCCATAAAAATTGGATAAAAGAAACTTTCCTGTGTTTCATTCAACAATGACCAAGGAAATAGTAGAAGAAAAAAAAATCCTTTTAGAAACACTTATAACATTATGTAAAGGATATGTTGCATGAAGGTTGGCCATCTAATATTGAAAGCAATCAAGGCAGAGAACTAGAATCAAGGATTTCTAACAAATTAGTATACATTGAATAGATGACTGTAGCTTGCACCAGTACTATGAGCAATCTGCCAAGTGGTTAAGTGGTCATTTTAATAAGAAACAAGTCAAGCTTCAAAACCCTGTCATTACATTTTTTTTAACAAAAAAATAATTAAGTAATGTTGGTCATTGGCAATGCTACGACGGTCAGCAACCAGCTGTAGGCGTTGCTCCGGTCGGCATTATTAACCTATCTAAGAAAAAAACAGAAAGCTTCCCCCTTATAAGGCAGCCTCGATATCAACCATGCTACATGATTTAGACTGGACGCCAAATCACAGCTCCAACAGGGTCCACTATCCAGCAAAATCTCGTCCATCAACCTTACCACACTCCTCCGAGGCTGATGTCCCTGGATTCATCCTTCAGAGTTTCCAAGCACCTCCCACTGTCGTATACGACTCCTTGATTCTTCAGATTTCAAATTGATTTTTAAGATGTTCTTCCTCTTCCAGTGACCAGCAGAATCATCCTGATAACACATCATGATAAATTCTCATCTCTACCTATGTTGACCAAGGTTGCAAGTGGTACTGCCCAACTCTACTCAATACGGGTAGCACTATTCTGGCATACGACATATGAAATTTCATGCATGTCGCCTAGTTCCGTGTTTTGATCAAGGAATAAAATAAGAAATTTCAGTTGCAAGATACTTCCTGTGACTTTGAGTATTCTAATTGTTGTTTCACTTATATAAGGTAGCTACATTATACTAGTCATTAATATGATGAAAACAGATTCATTAATATGATGCAAATCGAACGGCAACTAAAAGTCGCAACTAAGAAAGTTTAGAATGTCAATGACAAAGAATACTAAGCATACATGAAATACAAGCATGTGGCTAACAGGAATACCTCACGAAAGAGTATTCGTATTTGTTTCATATCACTCTCATTCAAATCCAGAAAGACCTGTAAACATCAGAAAATTTATAACAGAAAAAACAGCATCAATCAAAAAATTAAATAGAATAATATTTCCCAAGGTCAAGTTTAGCAATATTGGAATTTAAAACTAAAAAAACTCAAACCAAAAATAATCTTCATTAAGAGTTGAAACAGAGAATGTTGAGAGAGAACAAACAATTGTTAAGACTTAAGATATATGACTTGCTATTTTCACAATATTTTATTGAAATACATTTTCTGGGTCATATGATTTGGCTTAGCTGAAAAAGATGTTTCTTAGATAGAAATATGGCATAGAAAGCATTGTCTAAAGCAGTAAAATCTCAAGCTGTGGTGATGGCATTGGCAAAAATTTTCATTTTACCTGTTCACCAACATACGAGAAACTCCAAACTTCCAGACCCTAATCGGACAAGAAGACTTAGTGGTTGCCTTTGTTGTGAGAAGCTTTGAGCCTCCAAATTGCTCATCCTTAATCGGTATATTCCACAATAATCTTTGAATTATTCATCGCGAGAAGCCCCAAATAGAGAGCTCCGCCTCACCATTGAATTATTTTCGTGACTAAATTGAGGTAGTGTGAGTCAGCAAAGCTTCCGCAACTCACATCGAAGATGATTAAGACAAGGCGATATGATTGGTGGCCCACAATTGAGGCGACATGAGTCGGCTTAGCTTCCTAGCACATCCAAGGTGATTAGAACAAGGTGGTGGATCTACGACATCCACAATACCTTCATAATATGTTTCCCCTTCTTCTCCAATTGTCAAACTATTTCCATGACTTAGTCCAGGCAACACGAATCAGTGAAGCTTCTATGACTCACGCCAAAGAACGTTGAGACAAGCAGACATAGGAAATGGGGTATGACTGAGGCAATGTAAGTCCGCAAAGTATCCGTGACTCATGGGAAAGATGATTGAGGCAAAGTAAAGCAATACAAACTCTAGTGCGTCTGCAAAGCTTTAGTGATTTTCTTTTTTCCAATTTTACCTCTACCCTTTTCTCCTCGTCTACCATCTGACACATCCACCAACATCAACAAATGGTACGTCTAGCATGTCTCATTTCGATCCCTTGGTCTACAGAAAACATGACCTACTTTTAAAATCCAAAAGAACTTTTTTTACTTTCCTCAAGCATTTCTGTAGGGGCTTCAACTCCTAAGTCACCACATATATATAGTAAAGAACTTTTCCATGAGCATGTAGATCCCATATCTTGTCACTAAATATAAAGGACGACCATCTCTACAATTTTCAGTGCCATATCTTCCAAACTATTGTCTAACATCCATGTGTGAACCCACTTGATGAAACCCACAGAACATGCTTTTGGCTCAATGAAGTTCACTTTGTGAACCTGATTGAACAAGGAGCCAAACCTATGAAGAATGTCCCATCAGATACGTATAATCATATCAGGGCTTCTAGATATTTAGGCGTTCTCTTTTTCTCTCACTATCCACCTCACACACAAGACCTATCCAAGGACCAGAATCTCATTTTTGGTCTGTCTCAGTCGCTTGCGGGAATGCAATGGTAGCAGTGTTAGTACAAAGTGACGCAGGTAGGTACATACGAGGAGGAATAGGAAGAGAAAGGAGAGGAAAAGGGGCAGGAGGAAGAGACAAAGAGAGGCCAGCACTCATTTGGGCATTGATTTCTCATTTTCTCATCCTGTCAAAGTAACTTCCAGTCCCAACAACTATTTTTTCTCCAGCACCATTTTCTCCACCCGTCAATGGTCATCTACTACTCCCTCACTCATTGGCTTGATTCCACATCAAAAATCTTACTCCAATAAAACCTCTATCATCCACTACGAGTTCCAGCTAGTGTCAACTTCAAGAGATCGGTTTAGTTATCAGTAATCCAGAGGAAGAATTCTTGCCACCTGAGCAGGTGGCATGGGATGAGATTTCAATTGTCTCCATAGCCATGGTTGGAGCAGTTTCCATACAATTTCACTAAAGACTTTCATAGAATGAATGAGAAGGCAAATACCCCCATAGCTTATAGGAATAAAAAATTTAACATGGCCTGTAGCTCAAAGTATGAATTGAAACAAATTACATGGTTTTTCTTGAAAACAAACAAATGAGTTAAATATGCATGCCTGAATTTGTAATTCTTGAGGTCAGTCGTTTGCAATTGGCATTAAAGAAACATACAGAGATTGTTGGAGAAGACAAAACAAAACTAAGAGAAATAATAGCTAAAAAATATAAAGTGAAAGTTTCAAAACAAATAAAATAAATCAGACATGGCAGCTTTGTGCAATTTTGGCAATTAAAAGAGATTGATTAGAATGTATATTTGAAGTTAAAACAAGTAGGGCAATAACCAGCAAAACAAAAATTGACACCACAGATCTACACACAAAATGGAAGGTGAGATTAAAGGTAGGGAAATGCTGGATCTCTACAACATGAATTAAAAGAAAATGATGCTATTATTTTCTAAAAACAATGAGTATGAACAAGGAAAATGCACAAAGACAACACTTTTGTCTAGTTAAACCCATTAGATGTGAAGTTTTATGATTCTCAAGTATCTAGTTTCAGTTAATTGAAAACTTCTCCTTATCTTCACAAAATTGCAAGTGACCAACCATGAAGAACAAAATGCATTTGATCCACAATCAGACCAAACCTGCAGTCCTTTATTATTCCAAAAACACTGTAAAATAGAGCAATAACAAAACCAAGCAGATTGCAAATCATTCTTGCCAAGACAAAAACAAATAGCTTGACTTTCTCCAAATAATGCATTGTGAGTAGATAACATTACTTGTTGCCTACGCTTCACTGGGAGCTGTGAGAGTACATCTCTTTTTAACCTGCGAATCATGACAGTTGCTTTTAGCAAACTATGCAATTCTTCATGGTTACTTGCACCTTGATAGACACCAAAGAAGCCCTAGAAGATAAAGTTTAAGAGTTATTTAAACTTAAATTTTGCCAAAAGATGCATCGCATAGTGGATAACTAGAAATAGGAAGATAATGACTTACTCCCTTGCAATAGCGGTTCCCATACTCGTGCACATTTTTGTAAACACTAGGATGTAAAGCCTCAAGCTGGAAAATAATACATCAGTTTTAAACCTTCTACGAGCATCACAAACACGAGGAGCAAAGTGATCAGGCAATAGAATCTTAAATTTTAAGTTTTCACCTGTTTAAACAACTCAATAGGTCTGGATAAAGCAGGAGTTCCACTCAGAAGAATTGCATATTGAGCTTTCTGAAATAAAGAGCAGCAAGGCTCAAAGGCAGTCCAACTGTGTAACTAAATTAAGGAGTGGATAGTTGGATGGCCAAAATAAGAGCATAACCAAGCAGTTGAGCTTACCAATTTGAAGTGCCAAACACAATATTTCTAGACATGTAACTTACATGTTAGAAATGATGGAGTAGTAGATCCCAATTGGTCTCACAAAAAAAAAAGGGGCATATCTGTAGTGACAATGAACCTACTACCAGCCTAACAATACGCCCAAAATGACACACTTGAGCCCAAAAAAAACATTATCTGCAAATTTTCAAGAACCTTCTCTTCTTCCAAAGCAAAAAAAAAAAAATTGTTTCTAGATTCCACTCATCTTGGGAAATAGGAATAAGAAGCAGTGAACACAGAAAGTTCCCCATCCCAGTTTTTCTCAACCTAAATCTAGTTGTCATCACCAATGCAGCAACGAAGACTGTCGATTGTTGGGACCAATCTCTTTCCAATTAGGTAGCTTATTCTTCTTTGCATCTTCTGCCCACCCCCCACCCCCCTTCTACTCCCTAACTTTCCTGCTACTCTATGTTTTATTTCTTTCTAGTTCCTACTCTTCATCCTTATTGTTCTCCAAGGCCACCTGATTAAATCAGGCCAACCTAAAGGTATGAGAAGTGGTTGGATATTGTTAAAGGTAACTGACACAGAGTTCAAGAGCCAAGGTACATGGATGGAGGCATTGTATGGAAAATAATTGTGATCAATCTCAATGAAGGATTGGAACAAGCTGACGGGAGTTTTTCTATAGATGTTGCTAGCATTTGATCACTGTCAGTGAGGGGTCTGCAATTCTACAGGTTGACATGCTTCTTGTAGACTGCCCTAGCTTTAAAGTCCAAGGGGACAAGATAGATCAACCAATGATGCTGTTGGAAATTAAAACTCGTACTAATTGAAAACTTAACTAATACATGGAATACTAATACTTTTGTATAGATTAATAATACGACTTATTTACTTTTCTAATAAAAACCCTAAAACCTATATCAGACTTTTCCAAACAAAATTTTCTAAACAAACTTTGTTTATAGACAACTTATCTAAAAAACAAAAAGAATATTTTCAACCTATATATGGTTACAAAATCATATTCTCTCATACCCCCCCCCCCCCCTCCCCCTCAAGTTGGTGAATAGATGTTTATCATCCCCCACTTAGATATAATACTATGAAACTCTGAACTACTTGACCGTTTAGTAACTATATTTGAAAGTTGTCCATGTGCAGATACAAAAAGGGTACAAATCAACTAGCTCTCTAATGTCCTTGATGAAGTGTTTGTCAATTTCAATGTGCTTCTATCAATCATGTCGTAGTGGATTGTGAGCTAGGCTAATCGTAGACTTATTATCACAATAAAGTCTCATTGGCTAATCCCACTTGATCTTCAAGTTTTCTAAAATGATCTTTAATCAAAGTAGTTCACATACACCATAAATTATTACTCAGAATTTCGCCTTTGCATTAGACAGCTACCACATTTTGTTTCTTGCTTTCCATGTCACAATGTTACCACCAACAAGGATGCAATATCCTATGGTTCACCTCTTATCAACCATCATCAGCATCATATGTGCACTTTCATTTCTTTAAACAAAAATACACTTTCCTTTCCTGGTGTTGCTTTAAGATAATGCAATATTCGATGAGTTGTTTGCGGATGAACTTCTCTTATGCTATGTCTGGTTATGTATGAGGCATATATATGACTTTTACCCGCCATTGATACATCTCCTTATCTTATGCGGCATCTTTATCTTCCATTCTAAGTCTGACAATTTGGTTCTCTTGGAGAACTTGGCTTGCATGTTGTTTGCTTATTTTTCAATAACATATTTCTATTGAGAGATAAAAAATATCTTGTTTAGAGTGAGCCACATCATTTAATATCAATGTTATATCATCAATATATACTAAGGGTGCATTTGGTTGGGAGTCATCCGTGATTACCTGTAATTACCAAGTAATCACATAACCAAGATTATAGGGAATAAAACATAATCTAATATTGTTTGGTTTAATCCTAGGTAATAAGGCAAAACCTGGTTTATTTGAAGGTTTTAATACATTATTTACTTTAACATTTACTATATTACCCATAGTTCAATTATAATCATTTTTTACAATTAAATTAATTTATTATTTAATTGTTTTTAAAATTAAATTTAATTATTAATTATAATATTAATAATATCATATATATTATAAATTTTATAATTTTAAATTATCTTAAAAGAGGCTCTAACAAATCGGGATAAGTATTTGAGCAAAACCGAATCAACCAAATTGAATAAATCGAAAACCGATTAGAAATTGAAAATGTCAATTAGAAATTTACATTTCAAACTAAGAATATATGAAAATAAATATTGCCTATGGCAAAATATTATTTGACATACACTACTCTTTGGCAAAGCTAGTTTCACACAAATACAATTCATATTTTGATAAGCTCTATATGGTGCTATATCAAAAGTCGTATTCAAAACAATTATAAATCAAATTCAATATTATGAATAAGTGTTTGAAGTATTTTGTATTTCTGATGTATACTTTGATTTATAATTGTTTTGAATATGACTTTTGATATAGCACCATATAGAGCTTATCAAAATATGAATTGTGTTTGTGTGAAACTAGCTTTGCCAAAGAGTAGCATATGTCAAGTAATATTTTGTCACAGACAATATTTATTTTCATGTATTCCTAGTTTGAAATGTAAATTTCTAATTGACATTTTCAATTTCTAATCGGTTTTCAATTTATTCAATTCGGTCGATTCGGTTTTGCTCAAATACTTACCCCAATTTGTTAGAGTCTCTCTTAAGATAATTTAAAATTTTAGAATTTATAATATATATGATATTATTAATATTATAATTAATAATTTAATTTAATTTTAAAATTAATTAAATATCAAATTAATTTAATTGTAAAAAATGATTATAATTGAACTAGGGGTAATATAGTAAATGTTAAAGTAATGTATTAAAACCTTCAAACAAATAAGGTTTTGTCTCATTACCTAGGATTAAACCCAACAACATTAGGTTATGTTTTATTCCCTATAACCTTGGTTATGTGATTATTTGGTAATTACATAACCAAGGTAATCACAGATGACCCCCAACCAAACGCACCGTTAGGGCATTGTGACTCCCCCTGAAGAGGAGTATTTAGTGTGATCCCCTTGGCTTTATCTATACCACATGACAATCATAACTCTTGCAAATGATGCCCGTGGTAATTGGCTAATTGCTTAAGTCCATATAAGCTTTCATATAGTATGAGCTCCCAAATTATTTTCATATTCTGGTGAGACCTCCATATAGATTTATTTCCCCTAGTTCTCCATGTAAAAATACATTCTTGACATCAAAATCATTCTTAGGATTTGGGTGCCATTCTTGGACTTGCATAGCATTAGTTCAAGGACAACCATCTTCTTCCTCAAGTTTGCCTTGTCGAGTCTCGCATTTTTAAGGACAAAGTTGGGGTTTTCATGCATAGGTAGACATGAATTTAGATACTGACTTATACATCAAAGGTAATAAAAGGTCGAGCAAGAAATCTCCATCCTTAATCTTCTAGTATGGAATTCTCTCATTGAAGATGAGGTGGGGTGAAGTAGGGCACTTGTTCATTGAAAATATCGTTCGTCGGCATATAGAACTTCACTAATGGAGAATGATAACACTTATACCCTTTCTAAGTTGAGAAATAATCCAAATATCCTAAGGACAAAAGTATTTATACCGTGTATTATTAGATAGAATGTAGAGAGTGTTTCCATTTTCATAGGTAGATATAGGATTTGACATGAATTTAGATACTGACTTATACGTCAAAGGTAATAAAAGGTCGAGCAAGAAATCCCCACCCTTAATCTTCTAGTATGGAATTCTCTCACTGAAGATAAGGTGGGGTGAAGTAAGGCGCTTGTTTATTGAAAATAATGTTCGTCGGCATATAGAACTTCACTAATGGAGAATGATAACACTTATACTCTTTCTGAGTTGAGAAATAATCCAAATATCTTAAGGACAAAATTATTTAGTGTGTATTATTAGATAGAATGTAGAGAGTGTTTTCATTTTACTCTTAAACCCAAAGGAATCCAGCTATAAGGCAAGTAACAGGGAAAATCGGCAATGAAAGTTGAACAACAGTGAGGAAAAATCTAGCTATGAAGGCTAATAAAAGAAATTTAACTATGAAGACCAATAAAAGAAATCCAACTATGAAGGCTGATAAAAAAATCGACAATGAAAACCGAGTAAAAGGAAAAAAAATCAAACTACAAAGGTTATTAAAGAGAATGAAATTATGAAGGTTGATACAAATTGACAATCAAAGCCAAGCAAAAGGAGGAAATTCAACTATAAAGGTGGGTGAATGAATCAAGCTACGAAGGCCGGTAAAAGAAAATTTCAACAATGAAGGTCAAGAAAAAGAGGAAAAATAAAACAACGAAGGCTCACCAAGGAATTCATCTATAAGGTTGATCAAAAAATTCAACAATGAAGATCCAACAAAAGTGAAAAATGCAACTATGAAGCTGGAGGTCCATCTCAAACAACAAGAGACAGCTATAGATGGAATAGAGTGCCACTGTCTTGTAGTTATTCTAGTACACCCAAACTGAGAAAAAAAATATTTCATAAAGGTAGAAAACAAAATTCTTCCAAGATAAGTCAACAGATGATAACATTCTGAGAAATGGAAGCCATGAAGCTTGGAGTTATATATGTATAGTCATAACAAAGCAGCTTTCCATCATGCCATATTTCTAGATTCAACAAATTTTCAAATTATGGCAAGGTCTCAAAAGAATATCGTTTGTAATGAAATTAACTTGGATTAGCTCACCATAAGAGCTCTTATAGAAAGTAATGCCTGACCTGTAGAATTGGGATACAAGCAATTGTTCGCTTAGCTTGAGCATTCTTCATAAAATGTGATTCATCTGCAACAACAATCTGAGAAAGAAGTATTACAACAAAAGGATAAGTAACGAGTAGGAAGGTTTACGCTAACACGAAGAGATGCAGTACCATATATCAAAAACTAACTCCTTTTAAGAAAACATGATTTTGGAAACAGAAGCTCACAGCAGAGGGATACAAAATGAACTCCCAAATTCAATTATAAAATTATTTGGCTTAGAGGTTCGAATTTTGTAACAAAAAAACCATTCAACAATGTTAAATAAAACATTAACAAAAAAATGTTTGAACAAAAGTCTAATTGCATTAGCAAAGTTAACTAAAGTGTTCCTATCATCATCATAATTAACATTTTCATTTTCAAAGTCTAATTGCAAGTAATAGAGACCATGTTCTAAAATATCATTCTTTGCTAGAGTTTCATATCCAACCAAAACAAGACAATGACGGTGCCACATCGACACTCAGCCTGCGATAAAGTGTGTTGAGATGAATTTGGATGCATTTTACTCCTTTAATCCCCTCCACTAAGTTTATTTAGTTCTAAAAATATAATTATAACAATTAGATAATCAAATGAATTAAAGCATTATTATGTCGTACTATGCCAACACTAAACATGCTTCAACATGTAGCAAAGTGTGTCGAGATGAATTTGTTTACACTCAAAAGGCTTCAAATAGAAAAGTGTATCAAGGAGTTGTCGAGGTTGTCCACCATGATGGCGCAGTACCATCCCTTGAGAAATTGCAGCACGACATTGTTGTCGATGTACCTAATGCCATTCGTGACTAGGATGGTCCAATCAACGATCGGCGGCGAGGGCATTGGATAGGCTAGGGGAGGACGCATCGTGGCCGAGATATAAAGGGGCGAGAAGTGCGAAGCACCCAAAAGAATGAGGAGGGGGGGGGGGGGGGGGGGGGGGGGGGGGGGGGGGGGGGGGGGGATCGATCTACTGATGAGGTTTATGTTCATTATCCTCTTTCTATCGGCTCCGCCCCACAACCTCGCTCTCCAAGGGTTTTCTCAATGTCTTTTGTTCATGTTTCCCACAGACAACACCAATGTTACGGCTAGGAAAATTTATCACTTGCTAGACTACCAAAACTTTCTCTTGTACCAAGCTTGCATAGATCAACACGCATCAGAGGGCTTGTCATGAGTCATCCTAACGAGGCCCTTCTAATGTCTAAGTCATCATCCCCCCATGGCAAGAATAAAACAGTAGAAAATATAGAAGGAAAAAAGAAAAACTAGGATTTCATATCATTGTCAACCTTTTATAGAGGATCGTGGTCCCCCTAACGGGTTATTGGATCTTGTGGATTGCAGGTCGTGTGTGGATCATGCCCCAATACAGCCCGCGAGTGAGCTGGATCTGCACCATGTAGGTTGGACCTGCTGAGTTAGAAGGGGATCCTATCCCTTGATATCACTATCCTTTCACTTTTCCACACTTTAAAGGAAATGGACCTTTAGGGTCTATGTATTTGGTAGGATAGGGTCAGAAGCAACTCAGAAATAAGCCTTTTCCCTTATTTAGCTATTGCATTTGTGAAGGCGTGGAGACTCCTAAATCTTGTTCTATTAACTGATCAAGTGACGTGGCTAACAATGCAACTAACCAGCACATTATTTGTCTTCAAGGGGCATAATGCTCAGTCAAACTTTGATCCACCAGCACTGCTCTATTCGAAAGAGCGCAGAGGTCTCTATTGAACTCTCAAGGCACAAAAGAGGTTCATTGTAGAATAGAATACAAGCACACCCAAACTTCCCAGCCCAGCTGACCATCTCCTTAGAAAAGGGAAGGCCTTCCTGCTGGAAAGTTAAGGTGGAGTTTTATGTCACAACGGTTCAAGGTATGCCCCTTTTTGAGACAACGATAGTAAACTGGTTCATCTCAACAAGATTGCGGAAACTGTCCCCTTCCCAGGGTACAAGTATTATGTAAGAGTCGACATCAGCAAAACCTTGCATTGGCCAGTAGTCAAGTCTCACTAGAGGACCCATTGTGTGGTTATGCCTTGAATTTAAAGTCAATCATCACACCATAAAAAAACCTTCAGCCAAAAGTTGCAACCTTAGCATATGTTCGAGACTAGTAGAGTTCACAAACAGTAACAAGTAGAGAGTGGATTATCTACATGTTGATATCCTTGTGACCTCCCACAAAGGAACGAAGATGAGCTCCTTTGTCACCAGTTTGTCTCTTATGCTTTGTTCCTTCATCCAAGTACCCCACCATCCAATGATTCACCCTTCATACTTGACTTGTTTGTTTAAAGAAATTAGCATAGAGAAATCTCTCGATGCTACAGGAATTTTTGTATTTTGCCCCGAGAAAAGAAAAAATTTAGAAAAAAAACATTTAAGAGAAAATAGGTTGAGATACTATACACATTCAAATATAGCCATTACGTACAATAAAATGTGCAAGGGGTTTAGGGAAATCAAAGAGTACATCACGTAATAAAAAGAGATTTACTTATTTGAATATTATTAGCCATATAACCTTATATAGAACTCAATAGAGGGATACAATCCATGTAGCCAAACTCAAATAATTGGGATAAAGATGGCTTCAATAATGATATTAATTGATATTAGCTTGAAAAGTTTCAGAGATCACCACAGCACACTTCAACATTTACAAAAGCATCTCAAGTGTCAAAACACAACATGAAACAGTAATTTAAACCTTACTCTAACCCTTCCACCTACTCCTAGATTAACTTCTCCTCATATGATATGATCAATCCTTATCAATCATGAGCCTAGTAAACTAGGAGCACTTCTTGAGGTGCCTCAAAGCCTTTCTATTCAAATAGACCTGACACAGATCATTTTGTGTGTTGAAGATTATTAATCGATGAGAAAAAATTTTAAAATCTTATGCATAACCTGTAAGCTACTATGAAATATTAAGATCTTTCCTTTCAAGAAAAATGGCTTGGTGATGCAGGATTAACAACACTACTGGCTTTAATACAAAAGGGCAGGCACATCAAAAATAGTTTGTAATTTAAGATGAACGCATAAGAATATCTTTCACAAATAGAAAAAGAAAAAATAGCAATCGAACTCACTCTAGCTCCTAGGATCAACCACATGGAATCTACATCGATTATAAACAAGGAAATGCCATCAAAGGGCAACTTAATTTATTTGCAAAAGTTTCTTAAACAATAACAAGTATACGTCAGTTTGATTGGCTAAGACATAGGGTTTTGACTGGCCATCCTTAATTTGTCACAAAATCCAAGTCAGAATATGAGTGCAGAAATAAAGAGATAAATAGCATATAGACAAGAAAATGAGAACATTTTAATTACCTTAAACTCAGAAGCCAATAAAATATCTTGTATCTTAGGAATTACATCATAAGAGACTATGTTGAATACACCATCTAGATGGATACTTGATTTTAAATGCGAAGATACTATCTTAAATCCAGCCTTGTTAGAACCTCCAGATTGAGATAGCACTACCTGCAAAGACAAAAAAACCATGACTGTTAATTACTCACTAATAATCACATAACATTCGTGTTTAGTATTTTACAGGAAATACATCAATGTTAGCAGACGGAACAAAAAACTTAACCATCTAGCATGTCAGTCAGCAGACAGAACAAAACTTCGTTCATGCCAACTGGCATGGAACAAAATTTAATTCTTGCAATAAGTTTGGATGATACCATCTAGCATGCAGAAGATTTCAAATTATGATGTATTAGATTTATCATTATCAATGTTGTTGCTTTTTGCCCTAGTCCATAAGTCATTTGCCTTATAATTAGCATGAATATAAAAAATCACAGATATGTATATAATGGATACTTATGGCAGACTAAATAGTGTTATAATGTATTGATATTGTGTGTATTCATGTACACATAATTTTCAATTTTTAAATGATTTTTTCAAGCTTCTATGACAGCAGTACAATAGTGCATGGCTATTGCAAAAACTTAGTCTGTGCAACACCATGTTATTATTGTCTCAAACAATATCACAAGATTTTAACCATTTGTGTGCAGTGTTGTGGCAGTATTACAATATCGCTGAGAGCAACTCATTTGTTGCCATGAGATTTCTTACAGCATTGCTTTGTGCACTCACCACAGTAGGATTCTATCACAAAAATCCTTCTACAGCATCGGTTTCTAAGATAGCAAGTATTGTCATGGAAACCCTGTTTTTCTTGACTGGGGTTAGTGCAAAAAGAACTACATCCTAACATGATAGTATCATGTAAATTCCTCATCTTACTTTCTGAACTATAGGTAACAGCAAAATATTACAAATAGAAGTACATGAGGAAACATAGAAAATAATATGGAACGATCGTTCTATTTCTCTAAGAGGATGTAAAATGGCATAATGATCATACTCTTATGAAGATAGTGTATTATGATTTATGGACCCAACAATGGTGATTTTCTTTTATAATGACATTTTGCATATAAAAAATCCATTTCTGATTTCTTTCTGTAAGAATGTAGAGAAGTTAACTTTAAATGCAGTAACAAAGAGATAATAATCATGAGTAGGATAGACTAAAATACGAATATACCAGAAAGAGAATTTAGCTTTACGATTCAGGTAGAAAGCTTTTTAAGGAATGTAACAATATACCAGAATATCTGCAGAGGGTATATTAAGCCACTGCTGAATCATCTGAAAACCATATTTAAAATAGTCAAATTAACTGAAGAACAATGGATATCCTACCATGACATCAATAGGCATGGTGTGATACTCACAAAAGCCCATTGTATACGTAAGGAAGATGGAGTAATAACAAGAACAGGCCATGCATCAGGCATGCATGCAGCAACAGCAATTGCCTGTGGAAGAAAGCAATTAATTTCAATAAGCAGCAAGATTAGCACTCCATTGGGAGGCAATGATATTTGCTGTTGCAAACCTAAATCAACAGTACCATAATCTACCAAAACAAAAATGAAAAAGTAAATTCCTATTGTAGGCCTCTTATGATAGAGTCTGAATCCAATGATAGAAGAGAACAAAAAGGAGAATTGGAGATGAGTTGACCTGAGAAGTTGTCATAAAGGATCGAGAATATTAAACTAGACTATGATACCCATATTGGAGACGATAAGTTCATTTGCTTGATTAAGTTTAAGCTAGAAAATAGCTAACTAAATATGCATCCATTACTTCTTATGAAGTATAACAGTTTTGATTTAAAAAATACTTCACCATTCATTTAAAGCAAGATAAATATCAAAAATTGTGCTAGACAAATTTAAGCATGAGCTGACAAAATGCATGATTGGTGTAAGAGATGCTATAGTCAACACATTTGGCTAAATGGTTTGAAATTGTTATAAAATGAATGATAATAGAAACAGCTCTCCTAGTTGTGCTCTGTATGTAGACGTAAACCCAAATAGAGATGATGGAGACTAGTTATAACTTGCATGCTGTGAAGCATCGAAACTGACACAGCCTGAAACCTACATGAAGACAACAAGCATTAGGCTGTTATGTGGTTCATATCTGATTCCATGTCATTTGGCAGAGGTGAAAATACATCATTCCACCCACTGACAACTACCAAAACCAGATTGGCATGGGCATAACTACCTTATGTTTGATACCAACAATGTAATACCTATATCAAGGGATCAATGCATTGCTTTCAGCCTATATCAGTGATATGAACTCCAATAGCATTCAAGAACAGTAAATGAACAAGTAGATTTCTTCCTCCTTTTCTTCTTCTTTCTCTTCTTCACCTTCTCATCTATGGTCTGCTCAATCGATTATCGGTCCTTGAGTTCCCTTGACATCCTCTTTGCATCCTCTTCAACTCTAGCAATGGAAGCAAGTTCCTCTTTGAGACACAGAGGCAGCAGCAAATGACTCTCCCTTGCTTCCTATTCAAGACAGTACAAATTAGAACTGAGTATTCCACTACTCTTTACTCGTTGCCCTTCCCATTTCTTTTTCATCCTCTACTCTTACTATTCCTCCTAATTAATTCCAACTGGCACCGCCTTCTCGACAGGCCGTCAACATTGTCAGCACTATCTCATCATAGCCGAGGTTTAAAACCCCAAAATAGAATGAGATTTTAAACCTTGCCAATAATTATATAATACAACTAAAGAACCGTCCATAAGAAGTAAAGGCTAATAGATTCTACAGTCAAAACTGTGAAAATGTTTAGCATTGAAGGCACAAAGAATAAATCAAGACGAAAGAAAACTTTAATTATGTAGTCAAAAATCAATTAATTAGAATATTTCAAGGAATATAGACTTGCATGGAGCAAAATGGAAGGGCAAGTTCCAAATACCTAGCCACAAATCAATAGTAAAAAAACACAACTTGAAAATGATAATATTTCAAGCCAAGTGGAAGGAGATCAGAGAATGAAATCAGTCTGAAAGTAGGTTGGCATGATTCCAGCTGTGTCGACTGTATCATGGGTCAATAAAAGTCAATACTAATACCATACCATCTTGGCAAGAGACTGAAATCGATAATGAAGCCAAAATTTAACCGTTGATGAAGAACAATATGTGCAATTTGAACAATCTTCTAATTCAGTATCATATATACCAAATGTTGCGTGGCAAATGTTTTGGTCAAGCACCACCCCAATTCTAAGCAACCTGAATTTCAGCTTACTGACAAAAAACTATATGCTATTTTACAATGTTTTAATTTGAAACATTCGACAGTTTTGACTTTTTAGTTGAAGCCTTTAGGTATTGAAAGTTTTCGGACTTGGTGGAGGCTGAGATTCTCAAAGTTGCAATACTTACCCAAATATTCTGCATAGTTCAGCCATAAGAAATGCACCAAGAGACATTAGACACAAACAAAAGGGGGAAAATAACAAAATAAGTGTTGGATGTCATCAATATAAGAAGATTCAACTTAAATTACACACTAAATACTTAAGAACTTGAAAGCGCAATACAAGTTCTGGGCCCAAGATCCAATGCCTGTAATGTCTTTCCGAGACCCATCTCATCAGCTAGAAGAACACGCCCACCATGCTGCAAAATGAATCTAATATAGAAAATTTTAACATGCAAATCAGATTACAAAAATTTAGAATTCTGGAATAAGAAAAGGATAAATGGTTAATGCAGCTCTTAAAGATTCAGGTATGATCAATACAATTTCGATGTAGAATTATAAATTATTAACAAATAATGTCAGTTCAAAAAAAACAGCAATTATCTTATAACAAACTTAGCATGATTCATGTTCTTCACATGATGAATCATTCACCCACTATCTTTGTTACTTTGTACTTTTCCTATTTCTAAGTAAACTCCATATTATATTCGGATTTCAACCAATTAGCCTCTAGTTTGTACTTGGATCTTGAAATTTAATCAAATTTTATTGAACCTTTTTTGGAGTTAATCTCCATTGTTGCCGCACCATTGCTTGGCATCATTCCTCATCTCCCATGGGCACCATCCCACGCCACAATTTAATCAAATCTATTTCATTATTATTTTTATTTGTCAAATATTTCATTATTGTTTTTTTGCAACTCATGTTCTGATGCTTGTCATAAATGTCTCAACTCTCACAACCATCATCACCATTTCACCAACTGGAAGTTAAGTTCATTGCACCGTGCCTTAAGGCTGTCACAATTCACGTCCAGAACATTCATATCTTTGATGTCATCGAATATAAAAGAATGTGTCAAAAAGCATCTGGCCAGTGGCCACAGCTGTCATCGTTAATTCAGCAACAGCAAGTTACGCTTGTTGCACCTGTGCCATAAAAGCAGACGCGCTTCACGTCCAAAGGGTGCAAGTGGGTGTTGTCATTGGGCATGAAAGATATATCATGTCAAAAAAAATGTATGGCCAGATCATCTTTAATTACCAAGATTATCTTGTATAAATTCCAGTAAGCCCTAAGGTAATCTCTTATGTCGTTCTGCTTGAAGGCTGCTACATGCCAACTCCATCTCTTAATAGACACAACAAGGTAGATGAAAGTTTTTTATTTTTTTTGCTCAATATGATATACTCTTTTTTGGAAACTTTGATGATTAGTTACACAATATTGTCTGCTTTTTGTTTAATAGTTAAGCATTGATGATTAATATATTCTTTTTGTTGAATAACTCAGAGGCTTGCCATGAGAAATAGGGTCAGCCATTATAGATTTGAGGCAAATAAATTAACGATTGGACAATGTTCTAATCTTCCTTTTAAGCAACTCAAAAATAGTGTCAGCCATTATATTAGTTTATTTATATTAGATTGTATGCATTTGAAGCATTAGCCAATGGTATGGGAAACCAAATATGCCTACCAACATTATTCTAGTAGAATGGTTCTTATTTATTAAAAAGTAGAAGCAAGTCACTCACAGAGAAACCAAATATACCTACCATCACCACATTAAATTCAAATTCTATCACTTCATCATTGTGATCAAACAATGATGCAAAATGTCAAATCAAACAGTTTCAAACACTTAAATTCATAAAACCAGCAGGTTGTTGTGATTCAGCCATCCGCCACTGTTATTGTTATAGGCACCACCTTCATGTCCACATCCATCACCCCCAATAAATGTTTGTTAGTAATTAAAATTTACCAATAAATAAATGTAAAATAGTTGAGTCAAAAATAGATGAAGACCATAAAAGTTCCAACAGAGGAGAAAAAAAAGAAAAATAATTTGAATTATTGTCATCCTTATGATTTAAGAATTTAGATCTTTCCATGTCTACAAATTGGTATTAAGTGACTTGCAAATTGTATGATTCAGTGACTTAGTTGCTTGATGATGTAGGTATTGAGACTTTAATGTATATCCACATTGGGAGAAAGTAGCACCAACAGTTTTTAAATTGTTGTGCATTTGGCATGAGCCATATTTATCAATTTTATAATCTATAGCTTTTTCTATAGTCTATATATGCATAAATCAAGGTGGCAAGGACATATACGCAGTGGACTAGACCAAGCTTTAAAATCTTATTCTGAGCTAAAGTTTCAGTGATCGACCAAAACAATAAAATTTTGATACCATGCCAAAGTGACAAGAGGTGGAGGGAGTAATGAGAGGTGGAGGAAGGAAGAAGATTAAAAAAGAAAAGAAGGCATCAATAAAGCTGGTGATACACATTAGATATTCATTCCATGCCGAATATTTTGTTCCCAACTAAAGTGGTTCAATTTCAGCACCAAGGTGCTGGAGTTTTGGTTTCCAACTGGGGTGGTTCCAATAGCATCATGTTGTCCTGACACTCATTGTACTTGGCATGCATCAAAGCATATCTAGACAAACTTAGATGAGTTTATTTCTTTAATACCCATTTCTTTAGTAATTTGCTTATAAAAGCAAGGCAATAGTAATTGTAAATTGAAATAAATTTTGTTGTGCTAGACTTGTAGTGATACTCGACATATATTAAAGCATACCCATGTGAATTTAGATTAATTTTACTCAATTCTCTTTCATTCAAATTTTCTAATTTTAATAGAATTATATCAATTAGTAATTAAATTAAATATAATTTTATTTTTTTTTCACTTTGATGTGCGTTGAGACAAATTTATTAAGTTTTATACCTACAATATTTTTCCACTACTTGTTTTAAGTATAAAAATAAAATTATAGGAATTAGAGAAAAATTAAATCAGAATTTTGAAGAAAAAAGCTGTAAAAAAAATAATAAGTGTTGCCTTAATTCAAGCTTCAAAGAGAGTTTCAATTTTTGAATTGAACGATATTGTTTTAATATAGTGTCGATGTCCTAAGTTAAAGGTTTTAAGCCTAGCAAAGATAAAACATATGAAATTTAAATTAAATAATAATAGACATAGTAAGACAATTATTAAGATAAGAGATAACGAATTACTTATATAACTGAAAGTTTTAAATACCTAAGATCATTTTTGCAAAAAGAAAAAGGAGTTAATAGAAATGTTTTACATAGGATACAAGCAAAATGGTTGAAATGAAGAAAGACATCATGTGTTCTTTGTGATCATAAGGTACCTCTAAAGCTTAAAGGGAAGTTCTACAAAACAACGGTTAGACCTATTATATTTTATGAAGCTAAATATTGGACTATAAAATAATACACGAGCAGAAGATGAGAATTGCAAAGATGAGGAGATTAAGGTGGATGTGCAGAGGTAAAAGGATAGACAAGATAAAAAATGAGAACATTAGAGAGAAAGTCAAGATTGCACCTATTGAGGAAAATTGTCAAAGACACGTTTAAGAGAGTATAAACATGTGCTTAGGCAACTAATAAATATCCCAGTTAAGCGATGTGAGATCATGACAAAGACACACATCAATCGAAGAAAAGGGAGACCAAATAAAACTTGATTAGCAACAATAACATAAGATAAAATATATTTAAATATACATAATGATATAGCAGGGAATCAAGCCTAATGACGTAGGAGGATCCATATAGTCGACCCTACTTAGTGACATAAAGGCTTAGTTGTTGTATGGTGTCAATGGAAAATTGAAGGTGGAAGGAGGAAGAAGATGAAAAAGGAAAAGAACAGAACATACCTATATACTTAAGTTCTGAATTTATGTTGCATCCAGAATAGTACAATTTTGATATTATTTTGTATGGACACAAGTTAAAAAAATAACACTATCTCAATTCATCTTAAACAATATCATAATATAAAAAGGGTGTTAAATCTCATTATGATTACGTACTCATGACATTGACATAACATAGTACGTGATTTCAAACTATACGTAAATCCATATTGATATGTGCATAAGTGTGTCAAAGCATGTCAAGTGTCAGCACAACATGATATTCAACACCATGATTGGTACAAGCAATACCGGAGAGTTAACCCATGACAACCTCATGCATGGTTTAAAATTTTGAATTGTATCAGAGTTTCAATTTATAACTGGAACAATACGGTTTCAGTATCGTCTCGTGCCATACCAATACGGCTTCGGTACTTTTTTAATATAAAATATATTAATTAAAAATATTATTATAATATTTGATTACTATATATATTTATTATTAGGTTAAATTAATATTTTAAAAATTAGGATTGAGTAAAAATTAATTTAGAATCAACTAAAGTCTAGATATAATGATTAGGGTCACATAGGTTTAAATTAAATCAAATTTATTTTATTTTATTTTAATTAGTTTAAGAAGAAAATTTAAGAAAAGGAATTAAAAAATTAAAAAAAGAATTTTTTTTCATATATTTAAGGATAAAAGAAATAAAAGAAATTAAAGTATAAGGAAGAAGGAGAAAGAATCAAAAGAGAAAGAATTAATCATTAAAAAATATAACTATTAAAAAAATAAATTAAAAAATGAAAACAAATTAAAAAATAAAAAAATTACAGTTAAAAAATAAAATTGGATTTAAAAAAATTGCATCCTCGCACTACGGTCTCACTGAGGCATCCGCAACGGCCATCGCGGTCTAGCTGAGGCATCCACAGCGGCCGTGGGCCTCGCATGAGACATCCGTCACGGCCGCAGGACCTCGCACGAGGCGTGCCGGTGTGGCGCAGTGTTGGTCGACATGCGGAACAAGATGTTTCGCCAGTGCCGCCAAGTACGGCACGAGATTTTAATCCATGATCTCATGCTTCTATCATATACAAAACATTATATTTTAACCATGCCACCTAACATGGTATATTTCAAACCATGAACTAGACACAACTTACAATCTTGCAAACACGGGTAAATGGTTAAATGAAACCTAAACCTTTATATAGGATCCATGTTATTCAAAACCTAAACCTTTGTATAGGATCCATGTTATCTTCAAAATCAGTTGTATATTATATGCCTAACTTCTTTGGAAGGTAGAAGAATATATGGTCAAATGAAACCTATACCTTTCGATAGGATCCATATTATCTTTAAAATCAGTAGTATACTACATACCTAACTCCTTCTCTTTGAAAAGGTAGAAGTTTTGTCTCAAGATAGCTTGGCATCCTGTCATAGAGATCTTTCCAGAAGATTAATTAGTGTCATATTGGAAAAACTTAATACAAGAGTTGCCAATAAAAAAAGGAGTGAACATATATGAAAAGTGTTCCAACACTCTACATCAGAATGACCTTACAAAACTCCATAAAAATGAGGCAATGATTTAAGTATGATGCACACTACCAAGAGAAGAAAAGTTGGACTCATAAAATGTGAGCTTCAAGAAAAAGGTCAAAAATATGAAAGAACAAATTGAAACAGATTAAAACCGAAACCAAAAGAGGATGAACAAACAAAGAATCATTTCTAATTTTTACTAAAGTGAATCATATACTTGTCTATGGTTCAAACAAAAAAATCTGTCTCTGCCTCGTGCCAATCAGAGCTGAGACTAGTGCAGTACTGGCGTTTGAAAAAACTGAATGGTTCAATTCCATACAAACAAAATAAGAAATTACAGCAGAAAACAGTCTAATGTACATAACTGATGTCAATGCTTGTCAGACCAGTACATACTGCTCTCGTAAGGCAATACTCATTCAGATTTAAAACCATGGCCATGAGATTCAAGTTTCATTTGTGATATAAGGATAAATGATGTGGTATATCAATTAACTTGGAAAGGTAATAGAATGACTACAATGCTCTGAAGCACAAATACAACCATGGAGACAATGCAAATGCAAAACTCATAATAACTAGTATGATCGTAATCATTGGCATGCAGTTAGAGGTCATTAAGCAGCTCTAACACATGTATGGGCATTTACCTTGAAGATCATGAACAGCAGAGGCAGCTACCAGGGCGCGATGCACCAATGCATCTAGCTTCTCTACCTAAGAATGATGGTTATTTGAGTAAATAATGTTGATTATTTGGGAAAACTTTGTGAACTTTGACTGACTGGTGTGACGCAACTGATCCAAAAAGTAAAAGAACACAGCATTTACCATAGTACATTCCAATATCTTGTTTGATATGATCCACTTTGTTGAATCCATAACCAAAACAAAGGATAAAAACTATACCTAATCGTCCATAGACATGAGAAAAGACAGTATGAAATAATAGAAATACCTCAACATTTGCACCATTCACTGCCCTAAGAACCTCCTCAGCCACTGCCAAGGATGATAGAGGGAACATCCATAGCCTATTGATTTATCATTGAAGGAATAGAAAATGTAAAGAAACCAATTAAAACAATAACATTTAGTATATTCATAAAAGTGGACACGATACCTTTCTTTTGTATGCCAGCTAGCCCTTGGGATCTTGTGAAAAGCATCTACAAGTAACTGGAATGAACATACAAATTATAAAATAAGAGATAGTTCTATATAAGTCCAAATACGTTAAATGTAGGTACTGAGAAAATGAACTACTGCATGGTAAGAGAACTTTGCAGCAATGGCACCACTTTCATGAACACAAAATCTGACAGAAAGTATGGGTAGGGCAGATCTGGTGCTTTCCCCTAGAAAGGTAAACCAAGTAAGCTCAAATTGTCCTACACAGGACTACTTAAAACAGAACTTTAAGGTATGTACCTGACAGAACTATAAGGTATGTACCTGTCCCTGTGGATATGTCAGCTAAAGAAATATCTTGAGGAGAAAAGGCTTCAACCTAAACAAGATATCAAGATATGAAACTTTAAAAGTAGGTTCATATCCTAACATTTCCCAAGGTGAAGAGGAAGAAATATGACACCAGCATGACATGAATAAAGTGCAAAATGTCAATCTTTGAGTTCTCTAATACATATAGTGGAACCAAATAAGTTAGTAGCCAACAATACGTCAAGAGCCCCATTAAAGAAGTTGATGAAGGGAACACCTCATCTTTAACATTAATGTGAAGAACTCCAGGTGGCTAAGACTCTAGTGTTAATGGATTTGCAATTTTGCATGCTATTTATCAGTTTGACCTGATCGCAAACATAACCATTCACTCTCTTCAATGTTGTATCTTGGCTGCTTCCACACTACACCTGCAATCTCTACTTCTTCAAAGGTTGTTTCTCAAGCAAATGAACATCGAGAAGATAAATGTGCTTGTGGTTGTAGATTGTATTTGTATCCACCTCATGGTCATTGAGGTTGCCCAACCATCTAATGCAGTGATGATGACTTACACAGACTGTTGCATGCCGCCACCTTATGTCTCTTCCCCAACACCCAATACTAGCACTCAACTAGTATATCAGCAATTTCATGATTTAATTCAGAACTCCACTTTACAGCCTCTTCCTCAACCTCTAGTGATGTTTTGAAGGTAATATATGACGTAATATATGACACTCTCTATTTGTGATTCTAGTGCATCCTCTCATATGACAAGATGAGATTTTTTTCACTCTAACAATTTCCTATTTCCATTTGTCTTGATCCTGATGTCTAATGCTTTGTATGTCATATTAATGGGCAAAGTTTATTAGTATGTGGTAATGTTTATCTGTGTTTGTTATCTTATTAAATACATTGTTTCATGCCTTGTTTCCTTTTAGGAATTGCAAATGAAGGTTACAATTTATGGAATCTCAAGTCTAATGAAGACCAACTATGTGAAATGTTCAAATTTTCCAGCTATATTGGAGTTTCAGATTTTAAATGGACCGATACTGTTTCGGATCCATACCAATGTTTCATCATATAGTGCCGATGGAGCATTGGAGAGGAAGGAGAAATAAGATGAAAAAGAAGAAGAAATGAACACAACTATATACCTATATTTCATTTGGAATGATAAATTTTAACATTATATTGTATAGACAAAAGGTATAAAAAATAGCAAACATTATTTTAATTCATCTTGGTGCATTTTGTATTATGTCAAGGGGTGTCAAATGTACAACACTCATTGACATGATTGGCACAACAATGTAGGATAGATTGTCTATGTCAAGTAGTATAGAATTTAAGTAATTTATTGGAATTACATTTTGACTATGCTGTTTGGCACTGTAGGAGATTTCAAAGCATGATTGTGTGACCAATTTTCTAGTCTGCATACAACCTTTACCACTACCAACCCTATCCCTATAAGCCACATTGATGTCTTGGTCACCCATCAACATTTAGAGTAAAATAAAGGAGCTTGTAACCTTCTGTGTCACAGACTGATCACTCCTAGGAGAAGGAAGATGAAGAGGATCAGCAAAGGAGGAGGAGAAAAAAGGATTGATGGAGGAGGAAGAGAACTGGCAGAGGAAGAGGTACCATAGAGAAGAGGAGGAGACGAGAAAGAGGACTAGAGAAGGATGTAGATGAAACAGATGAAGGGAACATGCTAGTCTTGTCGCTTGTAGATCCTTTATCGTTGCTTGCAAGGAGGAATGCTCATGTAGGAGGAAGGCAACTCGCGATCGTGTCGACATCTCGTGCCTACTCATCTCATGCCTTCTCACATGTTGATTAGCAAACGGAACAAAACTTTTCACCCGACGTGACTCACATAGAATGAAATTTAATTCCTTGCTTCTATTGAAATTTTGTGCACTGATATTATGATGTTGCTCGTACATATACCTGAATTTTAATAGGGGCATGCTAGTCTTGTCTATGTTATCTCATTATACCGGTTTCTTCTCCAACTGTTCTCAGTAGTAAAACTCCCTTCACATGTATTGGCCCTTGACAATTTACTTTTTTTTACCACTTAAGGGTTTTGGTTGTCATTGTTTTAAAGATGTTATTGGAGCTGAACGTGACAAACAAAATCTTGCTATACTCTATAGCTTTTTTGGATACTCTCACACCAAGAACTATTGATGTTTGATCCAGTGTCCCAACACTCTTATATCTCTATTGCTACATCTTGTTTGAGACCACAGCATATTGTCTAGACTCATCTCCACCATGACCCAATACTGCTTCCTCTGTCAACTCCTACCCTTCCTGACCTTACCAAAGGTTGCTTCTCCACATACTCCACTACAAGTGGACCATTGGCATAGTCATTTTTCTCCATCATATCTTCATATTACACAAATGTTTGTTTCACCTTCATCCACAAACCCTTCGCCACTAGTACCTTCACCAATAAATATAATCTTATCTATCACTCTTCAAAAGGATAAGCACACCTCCACTATTGTGTTCTGCTGTTAGGTCTTGCATTTAGACATTTGCACCAATCTTTTTGAGAATTTGACATATTCTTCTCCTTTATGACTATCTGTAAGTCATATCAGGAAGCCTTTGGTGAATCACACTGGAAGCATTCAATAAATAAGGAAAAATAGTCATCCCTTCATACAGCATGTAAAAGTTTCTCTCCGCCTCCTGAAGTTCAATCTGTTTCATGTTGTGGATGTTTAACATTAAGTAGCTTCTAGGTAGCGAAATTGATTATTATAGAGTATGTGTGAAGGTTATTTCATGCAAAATCCAAATGTCACATGAAGACAACGCTAAGAATTTTACACTATCAAAAAATATCTAGGAAAGAGGTTACTTATAAGAAACAAGATCATCTAAATATTAAAGCATTCACCAATGCAAACTAACCAACCTCTAATAATGGAAGAATGTTCACTCCAATGCACTAATGAACATAAATTTGATAGCAGAAAAGCAAGAAACATAGGTTATAGCTCTCTTGATATGGGTTTTCGAGCTATAAACTAATGGGCATGACTGTGATAATTAAGTTGTCATGTATAGTGCAAGTAACTCAGTATTTCATGAGTGCACTAATCATATTAAAGTTAATTGTTACTAGATTTATGACTGAGAAGATCAACACACCATAAACTTATTCTGGAGGATAGATTTTTGATATCTTCACAATGCCTCTTAGTGGGAATTGATTCTCAATTTGAGCATAACTGACATACCAATCTATATACTGGCACTATGCAAGGATTTTCTAAAAAAACATATTCTTATCTATATGTTTTCTATAAAATGGCTAAATATCGATAGAAAAAGAACTTGTATTAGGTATAAGATGCAAACTAATAATACCTCAAGATAGAAATAAAAAAGCATGTTCTTATTGTTGCATTGCATTATGACACTTTAAAAAAGTGTAATTACATATTGTATTATATAAGAAAAGAGATTAGAAATATATGCATGATGTAAAATAGAACTATAAATTTTCCTTTAAATTTACATAAAGTAATATATTGCATGGTCCATCCATTCCATGTGGTGGCATCCCTCAACCCTGAATTCCACATATGCAAGCTATAGCAACGAAGCATGAAATCCAAACTTCAAACACATATTCCATTTGATGCCAATTCCTTCCACAATGGTTGAAATGTTTAAACAAAATAAAAAATCTGAGAACACACGAGTGAAGTGTCAGTAAAACAGATATCACTAATCTGAGATCTATTTTGATTCCAACTTCCTTCGTCCCTACTTGTTCTATCCCGCGTTGTTCTCAATCTCATCCATACTACAACTTGTTGACACAATCACTTCATGAAAAACTACATAGTTGATGCCCACCCCAAATGATCTCTTATATAAAACTCAACTCACTTCTTATCATCGCAGTAGTACAAAAAAAATGAAAGAGGAAAGGATTAAAATATCGATGATTAGGAAGATCTGAGCTCTGTCTACCAGAGTGCCCTTCCTATTGCCATTGCCTTCTCCTCACTCTTGAAGATGGTAGATTGTCACCACGCAATGTTGTGGGCAATCGTGGTATCCACCAATATGACAGTGATATCAATTCTCACTTACTACGAGCTCCATTACTTGTGGCCAATGATGACAAGAAGAATTTCCGAGAAGAATGGAGTGTGATTCTTCGTGTGCGATGCAGATGATATGGAGATTGAGGGATCAACGTTGTAGGTGATATTGGGATAGTTTAATTCATGCTTCTACACGCAATACGGTGAAAACAAGCATAGCACTAGTGGAGTGGTGCAAAAAGGGGCAATTGCACTGCTAATGTTCCTGAAGTGAAAGTCAATGGCTAGAACATGAGTGGAGAAACGAGTAGAGAGTCGAGGTTCATCTTCACTTTGAATGATATGCCACATTAGGAAAAAGTGGAGAGTTGATGAAGCAATCAAATTTATGACGTCGCATATCAAGGATTGTTTAAAGGTATGAGATAGAAGATAAAAATGATTAATTGACCGCAACACATCATTAGCTACAGTGATGGAGGAAGCATATAGTGGTAGTGGAAGGAGCACCCTTCACATGATGACATATGGGATAGTGGACAATCTTGTCGTGAGAACAATACCTTCAACATCCTTAACCCTTTTGTCTTCTCACAGTTGCTACTCTCCTTCTATTTCAAGCATAATGACTTTTATGTTTCACCTGCATGCTAAAATATAATGCTTATCTTTTTAGTCAAGGTGGTTGAAAACCCCACATTGCTAGACTACCTCACTAGCCCTCTAACAAACACCATCGAGGGAGACGTGCACAAAGGCACCTAGGTGTTAGTTCAGAGCCAACAAAGGGTCTAGTGCATTTTTGTAGGAAGTAGATGAAGCAGCATAATGCAGAAATAGAAGAGACATGGCAGCAATAAATGGAAAAAAGCATGAATTATGTAAAGTCACAAAAGTGGCATATGGATTGCTATAAGAAATGGCATCCTCAAGACACCATAGAGGTCAGATGCATAGGAATTATAAAGGTGATCAATATAAATCTAAAAGGATACCATATGTGGTCAAGTAAGACATAAAACAATACCTATATCATCAACTCACTGCTTCAGAACCCACTCACTATATCCAAGAGAATTCTTACCATATACAAATGAGTGCATGTGACCAAAAAAATTGGATTGCCTTCACATTTCATATTTCTGTTCAACAAAAAATTATTAAAACTGCATGGGTGGCCTTTGCGTATATAATCAACCAAAAGTGATAGAAAAGCCATCTACTATCTCTGACAATAAGAATACTTATCATAAGCAAATGTGTTCATGTGACTAAAAAAAGCAAGAGATCCGCGAGAATCGTAATTCATTTGAATTGATAATCGTAACCTAAAAGGGAAATCTATGGAAAACAAAAAGAAACCAATACAAAATTGTTATCTTCATATTTCACATGACTATCTACCAGTCATAATGCTATGACTTCATGGAGGCCTTTATTTGGCAGTTCACCGAGAGTGGTGATCGAATTTCACTTCATATACAAAAACTTGAACAAAAGAAACATTCTTCCAGTTCTCATGACTGTTTTGGAGAAAGGATTTCCATAAATTCCCTTTACAATCAGAAAAAGGGATGGAAGAACTGGATCAAGGGCAAAAAACACCATCGCAGATAGTATATTGATCTTTAAGTTAAAAAAAAAAAAATGTCCAGCACTGGTTAATCGACAAAACCCTTGACTCGTTACCTTGCCGTAGCGGGATTCCAAGGAAGTCTTAGAGGGGGGTTTGTCGACCGGATTGAAAGGGGGGTTCTTGGAGGCGTCGGCTTGGCGTGCAAGAGGAGAAGAAGATGACGAAGAGGCGATGGAGGAAGCTTTCCTCTCAGAGATTTTCCTGATAGCATCCTCCTCCAGGAAGTTGAGCTCTTCTGCACTGAGCCCCCAGTCGTCCAACTCTTCCATTCGATCGCCGCTCCTCAAAACCCTCTCGGCGGCGGCCCAGAGCGCGATTGGGAACGGACAAAAAACAAAGTTAACGTATACACAGAATGTACTTTTAAAAATGTACAAATTTACCAAACAATTTTATAATTTAATATTTAATATAATATATATATGCATATAATTTAAAATTACAAATACTTTAAATAGCAGTCCTATTTAAATAAAAATAGTGATAATATTTAATAGTAATTGGCTTGATTACTATTTAATAGTAATTGACTTAATCACCCATAAACAAAAGTATTTTATTTAGTTGATATAATTATGAGTCGATTAAATTTAATATTTAATCTACTAAATCATCAATTTTGATCAACTCTAAGATTGATTTCTCATATAAATAAAGTATATCCAAACTTGAAGAGCAAGTTACTTGTAAAATCTCGTGTCTAACAAATGATAGATGTCAAAAATGTTAAAGTCTTATAGAAGTGAATTATAGGCGAGTGAAGTATTGGCGTGTCAAGATTGGCTAGAGATGTGGAATTCTAGTAGTTCGAAGTCGACCAAATATTAAGCAATAGATCAAGTTCTAAAAAATTGATATCTAAGCATTAGAAATTTTAAGTCCTAATAAGTTGAGATTGACTAATGTCAAACAAATAATGGAGTTTCAAAGATATATGGTCTCTTAACACGATGAGATTTCAGTCTAGAGAGACTAAAATTAGAATATTGATTAATTGATATAGGAATATACTTAATTGATAGTAATTTTAGGTATTGGAAGAGTTGCTGAAGTAATTTTAGATACTAGATGACTAAACTATAAGGGTGAATAGTGATTGAGGACCTACAAATGATGATTACTTTTGGTATTGAACTAGCAAGGTTACAAACAAGTAATATAGTGAAAATGAAAATATAAAAGAATTGCACTTATAAAGATCGCTAACACATTTATTTAATATGATTTAAACTTTCAAACTCCTACTTTATGGTTTATGATTTATCGATGAATCATTCTTAAAAAGTTGCTAATTTTCTCCTTGTCAATCAACTACCGAAGATGAAAAATTCTCTTATGAGTTTAAAAATTTACACGAAAGTTAAAAACAAAGATAGAAGCTCTAATTAAATCTAACTAGCCTTAGTTTTATTAACCCTAAGGACTCCACTAAACTCTATTTTTATAGCATTCAATCACCTTACCTCTTCTTCTACAAAAAGGTGGATCCGCCACCTTAGCGGCCCCACACGGTCGGTCCCACGACCATCTGTGAGGAGGTAAATCGAGAAACTGCAGTTGATCATGACGCAAGAGGTATTGCCTGGTTTCGCTAGGATTCGAACTCTTGTTCTCTTCTGCAAATTTGCTACGTCGTAACCCTTACCTCTCTTATTGTTTGTTGTCATCAATTGCTCTATTTCATCAATCGATTCATCCTTACAGTCTTACCATTATCCTGCAACAACTACTCTTTTCTACCTTCTATATTTGCAATTAATTGACTGACAACTTACAATTAATCAACTATAAATTCGACTCAATGATAAATATAAACTTTATGTTTGTTGACTCCTTGAACCCAATCGACTTGATCCTTCAGTCTACTAAAATATTAGTTGAATGTTTTCCCTCTATTTTTACCTATTAAAGTAAAGAAATATGATCTTAAAGAAAAGTTATTTCTCAAATGTATCGAACAGGTTACTTATTGACTATTTTCACCTTTTACTTTGGAAGAGTGCAGAACATTTTTTATATTTTAATGTATTTTAGATGAGTAAGAAAAATCTGGGAGCATCATAAATGAGTTACTCTATAATTAAATTTGGAGAGTAAGGAAGATGTTAACTATTGAGTTCAATTATTATTATTATTATTTTATAAAATAGAAGATAAAAATTTAAAATAAATTATTAAAAAAAATCGCCGGGATAAAAAAAATATTTTGATTGAATCAAATTTTTTACAATATTTTGTTAAAAAATTTCAATTTTATCCATTTCAAATATTTAATTTTTATAAAAGCATCTATAATGCTTCCTCATTATAAC
>NC_133862.1:769587-781734 GCF_044706935.1 Curcuma longa | reverse complement strand
AGCAGGTCGGATTAGCTACTTATCACTTGCGGGATGAGGCTCTTACTTGGTGGAAGACCCAGAGGATTATATTCGGAGAGCGGGAGGTGACTTGGAGTTTCTTCAGAGAGGCATTTGAGAGAGAGTATTTTCCGGCGACCTTCCGCAGGGCACGACGTCAGGAGTTCTGAGTCTGAAGCAAGGAGATAGGTCAGTTACGGATTATAACACCGAATTTAAGAAGCTTTCAGAGTTCTGTCCACAGCTGGTGGCACAGGATGAGGATCGGATGGATCAGTTTATACAGGGCCTCGCTGCATACATTCGAGACAGGATGTCAGGATCTACTATCAGCTCATATAGAGAGGCCTTAGACCGAGCATTGTCTATCGAGTTGACTCGGCAGTAGATATCTAGAGATAGAGAGAAAGAGGGCGTGAAGCAGAGTGCTCGTGGTAAGACGAAGAGCCAGGACTCTCAGTCGACGTCTCAGAAGAGACAGAAGACTGGACAGACATCGAGAGGACAGTTCCAGAGTACTTCATATTCGGGCCAGAAAGATCAGAATAAGAGGAAGTGTAGTCGCTGCGGGTCATCCAGTCATACGATAGGTGATTGCCCACTGGATCATCCTATCTGTTACTACTGTAAACTTCCAGGTCATACTGTTAGAGATTGTACTCTGAAGGCTCAGCTGGAGCCTACTGGTGCTGCATCTTCAGGAGGGTGTCCTACCCAGCAGCGATCACAGAGGACAGAGAGACCTAGAGCACATCAGCGGCAGCGACCTGTACCGCAGCAGCGACCCGTACTACCCCAGCCACAGATGTATATGATGCAGGGGAGGGACCAGACAGTTCTACCGACAGCTTTTCAGTATTCTACTGGTCCAGAGATACATTATGCTATACAGCAGTACTTACCAGCTGTACCTCAGTCTTATATGCTACCTCAGCAGCAGTTACAGTATCAGACTCCAGCTCCTTCAAGTCAGTTTTCGACTCCGGCTCCTCAGAGTCATACTCAGACGGAGTGGAGGCCCGCTACTTCTCAGCCTATTACTCAGCCGATCAGTACCGAGGTTGGACGCGTTTACGCTATCACTCGGGAAGAGGCGCAGCGGGCCGATGGATCGGTCATCAGGGGTATGGTTTCTGTCTATTCCATATATGCAGATACTTTGATTGATACTGGTAGCTCTCACTCTTTTATATCTAGAGTATTTTTGAGAAAAATTGGTAGAATTCTGATGATTAGATTGAGTAGTCTAGCTGTATCTTTACCATCCGGTGAAGTGCTGACTACCAATCAGCAGATTAGGGAATGCCCGTTGGACTTCGACGGACATACTCTTACAGTGGATCTGCAGGTGCTTGATATGGCAGAATTCGATATCATTCTGGGTATGGACTGGTTGGCCACTTACCATGCTACAGTTGACTGCCGAGCGAGAGTGGTTACTTTCCGACCTTCGGATCAACCCGCTTGGGAATTCGTTGGCACTCGGAGTGATGGATTATCTATTATCTCGGCTATTCAGGCTCAGAGAAGAACTGGGTTAAGGGCAAAAAACACCATCGCAGATAGTATATTGATCTTTAAGTTAAAAAATAAATGTCCAGCACTGGTTAATCGACAAAACCCTTGACTCGTTACCTTGCCGTAGCGGGATTCCAAGGAAGTCTTAGAGGGGGGTTTGTCGACCGGCTTGAAAGGGGGGTTCTTGGAGGCGTCGGCTTGGCGTGCGAGGGGAGAAGAAGATGACGAAGAGGCGATGGAGGAAGCTTTCCTCTCGGAGATTTTCCTGATAGCGTCCTCCTCCAGGAAGTTGAGCTCTTTTGCACTGAGCCCCCAGTCGTCCAACTCTTCCATTCGATCGCCGCTCCTCAAAACCCTCTCGCCGGCGGCCCGGAGCGCGATTGGGAACGGACAAAAAACAAAGGCAACGAATACATAGAATTTACTTTTAAAATTATACAAATGTACAAAACAATTTTATAATTTAATATTTAATATATATATATATATATATATATATATATCGATAAATTAATTTTAGATAATTTTAAAATTACTTAAATAGTAGTCCTATTTAAATAGAAATAGTGATAATATTTAATAGTAATTGGCTTAATTACTATTAAATAGTAATTGACTTAATCACCCATAAACAAAAGTATTTTATTTGCTAGTATATTTAGTTGATTTAATTATGAGTCGATTAAATTTAATTTTTAATCGACTAAATCATCAATTTTGATAACTCTAAGATTGATTTCTATATCCAAACTTGAAGAGCCAGTTACTTGTAAAATCTTGTGTCTAACAATTAATAGATGTCAAAAATGTTAAAGTCTTATAGGAGTGAATTATAGACCAGTGGAGTATTGGCGTGTCAAGATTGGCTAGAGAGGTTTTTAAAACAAAGTTAACGTATACGCAGAATTTATTTTTTAAAATATACAAATTTTCCAAACAATTTTATAATTTAATATGTAATACATATATATCGATAAATTAATTTAAGATAACTTTAAAATTACAAATATTTTAAATAGTATTCCAATTTAAATAAAAGTATATCAGGTGATTTGTCTTACCTCAATCAACTGCTTAATCAAATCGAGTCACCTACAAACAAAAGTATTTTCGCGGTTCGATTATAGTTACGATGTATTTGTAAGAATTTTCTTTCAAATAGGGAACCCAACCAAATGATACTGGGCATCTGGATTGGCCGCCTATGCGCTTTCCGTTCGTAGTACCGAGCCGACCACCCTCAAAGATTAAGTTCATGAGAATAACTGGGATTTATCATTTTATTAATAAAATATATCCAAACTTTAAGAGAAAAAAATACGATTAGATATTTAACAAATGATAGTTGTCAATAATGTTGAAGTCTTATAAGAGCAAATCTTAAGCAAGTAGAGTATTGGCGTGTCGAAATTAACTAGAAATTTGAAATCCTAATAATCCGAAGTCGATCAAATATTAAGCAGTGGATGAAGCTCTAAAAAAATCATCTCTAAGCATCGGAACTTCTAAATCCTAATTCGTTAAGGTTGACTAGTGTTAAACAAATAATGGAGTTTCAAAGACATATGGTCTCGATGAGACTTCAGTCTTGAATGGACTAAAATTATAATATTGATTAATTAGTATATGAATTCATTTGATTGATAGAGTAACTTTGAGGTACTAGATAACTAAACTAAAAGGGTGAATAGTGATTGAGGACCTACAAAATGATTCTTCGTACTTTTGCTATCGACCTACAAAATGAATCTGATAAGGTTATCAGATTCAAGGAACTTTAGTTCTTTAATTTGCAGGTCTAGAATTCGAATTTGAAAAAGGCAAAAATCTACTGGGCAGGGGTGAAAAATCCTAGTAGGTAACGGCACGGTCGATGATCGACAGCCCATAACTAAAAAAAAATAGAGATCGAGATAAGTAGAATTTCCACGGACGGATAGCCCGGATCGTTACATCCTTGAACCCTATCGACTTAGATCCTCCAATCTACTAAAATCCTATTACCATTATCACATAGCAACTACTCCTTTCTACCTTTTACACTAGCAATTAGTCGACTGACCATTTACCATCAATCAACTATAAATTTAACTCAATGATAAATATAAACTTTCAACTTTCCGAACCCAATCGACTTAGATCCTCTGATCTACTAAAATCCATATTAGTTGAATGCTTTCCCTCTAATTTTTACCTATTAGGGTGCGTTTGATTGGAGGGCATCCATGATTACTTTGGTTATCCATTCAAAGTTATTAATCAAAATCTTGTTTGGTTTAGGTAATCGGCGATTCCCAAGTAATGCTTCATGCCCGACACATCAGCCTACATCAGCAAAAGAGGACATCCAACTCGGAATTGGAAAACCAAGAAAAACGTAGGTTTTTCTTGATTCGGGGTTAAGACATTTTTCTTTACAAAATTACCCCGCGAGCGAATCCCTCTGTGAGCGAATTCCTCCGCGAGCGAAACCCAACTCCGGTCCCTGATCGCGCGAGCAAAACCCTAGCGGCGACGGCGATTCCTTGAGGGCCTTCCTTCTTCCCTACTCTCTAATATGTTCATCTCCTCTCTTTCCCTTCGTTCCTGTCCTTTCCAATCAGCCTTGCGTAGTTGAGATCTTCGGCGGCGTTCAGGTAACCAGCTTCCTACCTTCTTCCCTTCTCCTCTTTCTTTATTTGATCTCATTGTTCAATTAATTTTCGATTGAGTTTGCTTCTTGTTCGTCGGATTTAGTTTTTGTGCTCGATCGTGCTCATCTAAGACATTGGTATTAAGATTCAAATCTGATTTTGTTTTCTTTATTGTCGACCTGGATTTTGTGGTCATGAATCGATCTGAGACTGTAATTTTTTTACTTTGATTTACTGATGCTTGAGAAAACAGCAAGATGCACTTATTTTCCCTAGTTCACCAATTTGTGATACTAATTCAACTCAACGAAATTATTACGGATTTAAATACATATCCTCGACAATATTAGTTGATTGAGATGGTTCATTTTAAATATCTATTAGTTGGCTACTGTAATTTAACTCTCTTTGCTTTCTACAATATGCTGCATTGGTTTCTGTAATTGTTCGTCTAAAGTTTTGAAGATGATGCTTTGGCTTTCTGCTTTAGTTATTCAAGATAGTAAGAAATGCCACAGTATTTGTTTAAGGGTTTTCTATTATAACAATTATTCTTTGCAAGTCCAGCTTTTGATTATTTAGCATTTATTTTTTGAGATGTTTCTTTCTTATATTGTTACCTATTGCTACTGATTGAATATAAAGGGGATGCAATGATGTAGTTTTACCAATTCACTGAAGGTAAGGTTGGCTATTTGTTGTTAACAAAGACAATTGTAACTGTTCCGATCGAATGTTAACACTGCATAAGCTCTTTAAAAAGAAGGGTATCACAATTGAATCAGCTAAGATAATTTGGCTAGAATGGTAGAATCTTTAAACTAGTGGTCAAAATGGATTAATATCAATCTATTAAATAATCTAAAAAGTAAGTGGGAGCTTAATTACTAGTTTTTGTGTTATTTCTAATCTATTTAAGTATAACCTGAGTGTGTCATTTACTAATTAGCAAGTTATTTTTTCTGCCAACTATATCTGGATTGGTTCTATGGACTGTCTTTTCTTGCAATGGAACCTGCAAATTACCATATGTACAACCTCAGTCACTTTATCTTCTGTTAAACAGAATTTATTGAATTTCGACTGAAGACAAACGTCACTTCCAACCTCTATCACCTGTCAAAGTGGAGTATGTTAAGTGTAGAGCATCTTATGTCTGCAAGGGACTCTTTCTTCTTGGGATCAATTGGGTTGCTTGGAGAATATTGTCCGACATCCAGAAAAAAGTATACATGCCCTTCAGAAAAATTTGATTATTTGCATGTTGAGCCATTCCAAGAGGCGTATAACCCAAACCAAGGCTACAATTCAGAGGAATTTCTTAGTGTAGTGCCTTCTCAATATTGCATCAAGACAAATAGAAATTTAGTCTCTACTTCAATTGCCTGACATTAGTATTATAGTAAGATGATATTAAATCTGTACAATAGTTGCTTGCTGTATCATAGTTGTTGTTTTATTTTTGACAATAAAATTTAACTTAGTTGCTTGTTATATCATAGTTGTTGGGTGCAATACAATTTCTTTTTGAAGATTCCATGTAGACCTTTGTGTTCTTGTGGACTTATGTTTGTGTGAATTTTTCATTTTGTGTTTGTATGAAATTAGTTTTGCGAAAGAGTAGCGTATGTCAAATAATATTTTGGCATAGACAATATTTATTTTCATTTATTCCTAGTTTGAAATGTAAATTTTTAATTGACATTTTCAATTTCTAATCGATTTTCGATTTATTCAATTCGGTCGATTCGATTTTGCTCAAATACTTACTTCTATTTTTTAGAGTCTCTCGTAAGATAATTTAAAATTTTAAAATTTATAATATATATTATATTATTAATATTATAATTAATAATTTAATTTAATTTTAAAAATAATTAAATATTAAAATAATTTAGTTGTAAAAAATATTATAATTGAACTAGGGATAATATAGTAAATGTTAAAGTAAGTAATGTATTAAAACCTTGAAACAAATAAGGTTTTGTCTCATTACCTAGGATTAAACCAAACACCATTAAGTTATGTTTTATTCCCTATAACCTTGGTTATGATATTACTTGGTAATCACATAACCAAGGTAATCACGGATGATCCCTAACCAAACGCACCCTTAAAGTAAAGAAATATGATCTTAAAGAAAAGTTATTTCTCAAATGTATTGAACAGGTAACTCAATGACTATTTTCACCTTTTATTTTGGAAGAGTGCATAACATTTTTTATATTTTTATGTATTTTAGATCGCAAGAAAAATCTGGGAGCATCATAAATGAGTTACTCTATAATTAAATTTGGAGAGTAAGGAAGATGTTAACTATTGAGTTCAATTATTATTATTATTATGTTATAAAATAGAAGATAAAAAGTTAAAGTAGATTATTAAAAAAAATCGTCGGGATAAAAAATTATTTTGATTGAATCAAAGTTTTTACAATATTTTATTAAAAAATTTCAATTTTATCCATTTCAAATATTTAATTTTTATAAAAGCATCCGTAATGGTTCCTCGTTATAACACCCTAATATTAATAATTTAAAAATAAAGAAATAAAAAAAATTGCATGTGAGGTGGGCCACCTCTTAACTGGCTCACTCCACTGTCACATGAACACATTCAAGACATTGAATGCGTTCATGTGGAGGGGTATTATAACACCCTTCCATATTGTTCATTAAGAGCATATGTAGTCCCCGGGACAATGGTGCAACGGTAGGACATCTGGATTGTGATCCAGGGATCCGCGATTCGATCTCCAACTACGGCGTATTTGCAAGAATTTTCTTTCAAATGGGGAACGCAATCAAAAGATGCTGGGCATCTAGATTGGCCGCCGTATGCGCTTCCCGATTTACCCTGGTGGTCGGTGGAAAACTTCCGTAGGACTGGACCCGGCCACTCCCAGAGATTGAGTCCATGAGACTGACTGGGTTATATCACCTAAAAAAATAAAAAAAACATGTGGGAAGTCCATGAGACTGACTGGGTTATAGCACCTAAAAAAATAAAAAAAAAACATGTGGGACTCATTCCTACCACATGAACGCATTCAAACATTGAACACGTTTATATAGATCACTCCTTCACCACTCCTCCACATCATGTATGGAAAATTATTAATGCTCTATTAACAAAGCATTACATATGCTCTCACACCGAAGAGATATTATTAACATCTCATTAACAGAGCGTTGGGATGTTCTAATTTCAAAAACCCGTATCATATTTTAGTTATATTTTTCCCTTTGAAATAATAAAATTGATTTTATTAATATATCCGATGTGAAATTTAAATTTTTATTATCTAAAAATTTATTTTATTTTTTTATCATCGCATCAGATCAATTTATGCATTAAATTAGAGCTGTCCGTTAAGGCTTATTGATGTTTTTTGATTTAATTTAATAATCGATATATATATTTTATAGAATCGAATCAATTTTATCAAAATCAAAGTAAGATATCTTAATGATAAATAAAAATAAAAAAAAACCTAATTTTTAAATGGAGATAATTCGGTTTAACCTCGGCAGACTGATTTAGGTCAGTAGGGATCTCTACTTCACACCCACGCACCTCTCTCTCTCTCTCTCTCTCTCTCTGGTAACGCCACCGCCTCACCCGCCGGCGACCTCTTCCTCGTTGTCGACGCCGGCATCTCCAGCCGGCCTCTCTGCTTCTCGACGTCTCTCTCTCTCTTGCTTCTCGCGATCGACCAGGCTGTCGCCGCCTCTTGTCGCGCGCACAGCCGTAGCCGCCGGAGGCGAGAAAGGCTGTTCCGACTGTCTCTCTACCTCTCTCGTGCCTCTCCCTTTCTTGTTCTGCTCGCCTCGAGGCGTGACGCCTCGCTGTCACTATTTGCGAGACAGAGAGGCGAACCTACTTCCTTGTCCTATCTGTGCAAAGCTTGGGCACGAGAACTCGTTCTCTAATCGAACTTATCATTCCGAGAAGCAAACATACTTCTCCCTTCATATCATATGGTGAGTTTCTTTTCTCTCGTTTCTCTTTCTTTCTCACACCCACACAAAAGTTCTACATTTGCTAACCTTCCCTTATTTTTTTCAGGCATCGAGTGGACCCTTGTTGGATGATTGCTTGAAGCTCTTGAGAGGCTCTCGGGACGAGCAAAAGCTTGCCGGTCTCCTTCTTGCCTCAAAATTCTGTCTTGGGGATGACACAACTGCCGTTCTAAAGGTCTATGATGCCGTCGGCGCTTGTTTTCTTCAGAGACTCCTCTTAACCGGTAATTCTTGGGGTCTTTTCTTAATAAATGCAACTTTGCTTATTTTCTCGTGATTCAAGTTCCTGGGGTTTTCTTTCAGGTATGGGAAAAGGATCTGGTGGGTTTAGTAGTGGCGAGGATAAAGAGGCATATTTGAGGCTCTCCATCACCCTTCTTGCTGCATTGTGTCGGGTGCCAGAAATTGCTTCGTCCGAGGACATGATCTCTAAAGTTCCTCTTGTAGCTGAAATAGTTACAAAATCGTGAGTTTCTAATTCGGTTCTTTTTCTTCTAAAATCTTCAGGTTGTATGGAGTAATTTCTATGTCAACGAATTCAGAATTTTTGCCGTGTCATATTTTATCTTGTTGTGATACACATGATTGATTTTCACATACTAATCATTTGCGCGCCTGTTTTAATATTTTATTTAATAATTTTCTGAACTTATTTTTTTATACTCTGGCATTCTTCAACCGGTATTGCTGTTAATATATTCACAACAAATCTCTGCATGATCAATTCTTAGATTTGTTTATTTGTGTCAGTACAGAAAAATGGTCGAATGAAATACCCATATTTTATTACTTACCTTCCTTGTGGTTGCTGTTGGTCAACTGATTAACCTAGTTATTGAAAACATTCTTCTTGTGTATCCTTTCATGGATCCTCATTTTTCCTCGTCATGCTGTTCCTCAAAGGTAGCAAAGCTAGCATCACACAAATGTTGATCATATCTATTCTTGTAACTTGAGTAATGCCAACAGAAGTTTGATGTTACACTTCCTTACCTTTGTTTGCTAATGTTTACTCCAAAAACTAAAGTTCATATTTCATACTGTTTTCAGATGGAGCAAAATTATTTTTATTTTGAGCTATATCATCCCTTTGTAATTTTCTATTATGATGTTGAGTTTTGGCTTTTTTGCTTGCATTGAAACTAGTTTGGGCTTTGGATGCAGGTCTGACCCGTCCATTTTTGAGGAATGCTATGAGTTTCTCTTACTTGTTGCTGTTGCTTCGGATAGTGGAATAGCAAAATTTTATCAACCTGGAGTAATTGACATGCTTGGATCTCATATTTCTACTTTGAGTGATGGTACTAAATGCTCTGTTTTCCTTTTATTGTATAATTGAAATAGATAAAAGGGAATTATTTTTTGATTTAAGAAAACATCAATTTGATTTAGAAACCAGAAGTTTTATTCTAGAGTATGGACCCTTTCAAAGGGCCATAGGGTTGTAGTGTATACTTGTATGGACCCTTGCAATGCCCCTTTAGATAAGGTTTTAGTTTATACTCGATAGAATCAACAAATCACACCAATCTCTCTTCTATTGATTTCTTAAATTTGTTTGATTTCTATGTTTCTCCTACTACCTAGGTGTTAAAGTGAAAGTACTGATAAAACTTCTGCTGGTAGGGAATTAATGTCTGCAAATCTAATATTTTGCATGCCTTTCATATGATTTCTGGATTTGGAAGTAGTAGTTGATTACTGAATCCATTCTGACCCTGCCAAGGCTCTTCAATCACATGAGACCAAGGTTTGAAAAACTATTCTGTTCTACAGCTTGGCATAAGTTTTGCCCACCAACTGACACCCAACTGACACCTGAAATCTACTCAAAGACTGCAATATGAAGAGAGGGTCTCACTGTTCCAAGAGTGACTTCTGCGAGCGACAATAGGTTCCATGAGCCACAGTGACTTCTGAGCGACGACAAGTTCTGCAAGCAATCATGAGCACATGGTTTCTGTGGCTAGTTAAGCTGATTTCTTCCTCTTCTTCCCTTTACTCCTCCCCAACTCTGCATCATTTTTGCCTCTTCACCCACCATGATTCCTCCTTGTCCTTTCACAGCGTGTTGGCGCACCCAACATGGCACTAACGCTGTATTGTGTTGGCTAGGGTCTGAAATTGGTTCCGAACAATATCTCAGGCCTTGCATGAGGCGATATATTTGGTTTGTAGATGCATAGATAAATTTGTGTTGTAAATCATTGACTACAGGCCTATGATGTTACCTTCCTATGCCAAATTTGGGTGTTGTAGTTAATTACAAAATCCATAGATCATAGTAAATATACAGAATGGTGTTCTAACAGGCAACATATTGAACTGAAAAATGCTTGGGAATGTTGTTGAGTGAAGGTCGGCAAGGTTTCTGCACTTAAAGTTGGAGAAAAAGGTTGTCTGCCCTCATGGTTGTCAATCTCAATCAGTGTTGTAAATGGCGGTAGACGGTGGCGGGGTGGTCAGTGACCGCCTACCGCCTCGGTCACCTAAGCAGTTGATTTTTTTTACTTTTATATATATATAGACAATTTTTTTAAATATATATATATATATATATATATTAAATTAATAGGATAATTTTATTAAGCTTATTTAAATTATCCCAATCATAACTAGGAGTTGATTAAAATTATTAATCTAAAGTTTTGATTAAATCTTTTCAAAATAAAAAAATGGTGTTTGACTTCGAATGCGTCATTGGACTCGGGCGATGTGTTTGGACATGTCGCCTGAGCCTGGCGACGAGTCCGAACCCGTCGCCTGGGCCCAACGACTAGTCCAGATTCATCGTGCAAGTCCGGATGCGTCACCCAAGCCTAACGTGGGGTCGGAAGCGTCGCTTGAGCCCAATGACGGATCCGGAAGAATCGCCCAAGTGCATCGCCGGACCCGGGCAATACATCCGAAGTCGAAATTCCGAAACTGTTAGGTTTTTATTTTTCGTGACGGCGACAACATTTGAGGCGGAAGGAGGCACTGCAAAGGTTAACCTACGTTGCCTTTGACTGCCACCTAAATCACCGCATTTCACAAATGTGGTGTAGTTAAGGTCTGTCTCCTGCCCAAGTGGCCGCTTCTATCGCCATTTAGAACACTGATCTCAATCAATCAGGATATGAATCGATTAAGTTGAATTGACATCAGTAAGAACTAATCCAATATTAGCCAATATCTAGCATATATGTCTGATGGTTGTCAAAAATCTAAAGCGTCAAAAATTGAAATAATCAAATAAAAATGGGGAGGAATTGGCAATTTATGTGCAAATTTCTTTCCAACATCAGTTCACTTCTTGCTGAATACTGGTCGAACTTGCAATGAATTTGTGAGGAGAAAAAGAAGATCCTTTGTGAAGATGAGATCCTATCGCCAAGGATGTCTCTGTTATGCAACTTGGTAGATCTGCTGCATTGTTTCTTAGATGAGAGGAGGAATGTATCCGTCTTTGTTATTAGAGAGCAAAGGAAGCAGTAAGAGTTCTGATGTTCCAGCTTCAGGAGAAGATGGAAGCGACAAGGAGGAAGGTCTTAGTCAGTGATCTCAGTAAAACATTGGCAAGGATTGTGTCTTAGCCAGTGATCTCACATGGTTTTGCATGCCTTGGTTGACAATCTCCCAAAAGAGACTAGAATATTTGAGAGCAAAATAGACTAGGTTGACAGAGTGAGCTCTTTTATAGGCCTTATGATAATATGGTCTTATAAGACCAGCCAACTTGAATAAGTTGCTAGAAATAGTAAATTTGGGGGGGGGGGGGGGAGGATTTAAGAAAAAATAAAATTAAAAAAATTCGATAGTGAATCTTTTTTGTCTGATCAGTTAATTCTAACAATTGTCTATTTCATTCTATTTTTGTTTGCATCAAGATGTGTTCCTAGTATGATTGATATTAAAGTCTTTATCATATACATCAATTGTACTTCTAGATCTGTTAAAAGTCAGATGGTTATATTTTGAACAGTGATTCTTAG